>NC_057409.1:33918094-34218094 GCF_019320065.1 Cervus canadensis | reverse complement strand
AGTTACTCTCTTCACTGCTGAAAGATAACACCATTCTCTGAATCCTATTCAGCAAAAGAATTGCAATGAATAGATCCCCAAATTTATTAGTATAACTTAAAAGATAGGAAAGGGAAATTGGAAACTGAATTGGCAAAATATTCTCCATGGTGCAAGAAACCCCCTCTGCTGAAACTGCAAACCAACAGACTGTATCTAATCCATCAATTACTTTGTCTTTATGAATCAGTTTAAAAGTAGGTGGTAAATGATCGAACACATTTAAATACAAAGCCAGCAGAGAGTCACATGGGGTTCTATTATGAATCAAAGTTTTCACTTCTCCATGTCCTATGTGTTACTGTAACCACTGAAGCGGCATATAGTATATAGGACACAGAGAGCCACTCTTCTAATCGGTCCCCACAGACCTGATGGTGCACTCTGCTACAAAATCACTTTTCATTTTGAACTTCAACACCCTTTAATAGAATGCCAGTGCTTCAAAAATAATCATATCATAGCTAAAGTGACTAGAAGCTCCATTTCCATTGCAAGCACCACCCCCCACTCTGTCTCTCCTTCCTCCTTTCTTTCCTCTTAACTTTTTGCCTAGAGATGAAATTCTTTTCATTATTTTCTGAAAATTAATACAAGGAGGAGGAATATTGTTATACGAGACATTAAAAAATATTTCTTTCTCAATTACCTTTTCTTTAAGAGTAAGACATAATCATCCAAAGGGAATGATTTTTCATCACAGATTTCTGTCCTGAGGCAGAAGAGCTTTCCCTTTGAATGGAAACACATTCTATAAGGAAAGTCTTCATGGAAAATCAAACAAAAACTGTTGTTACAAAAGAGAACTCTGGGAGCAGTTTCAGGGTAAATTGCTGGCTCTTTCTTGGGCCTGTCTTACTGGGTTCTAAAGAGACTTTTGATTTCTTTAAAGTGAGATGTTAAGGAAGTAACCTATTGAAACTACTAATCTTTGACTACTGCTGCTGAGAAAAATATTTCCAAACAGAATTGTATGGCCTTCCTCAGCAGGAGATCACCCTACAGATGAATGAAGTGCTGAAATGAAAAAGCCTCCTATTTCAACTGTCTTAAGAGTAAAATCAGTGACAGTATTATCATGAGTAGAATATTCTCAGAGTATTTCTTTGAGCTAATAAAATATTTAAAAATAAAGAGAATATCTGACACCTAAGCTTGAAATTAAAACCACACTTTAAAACCAAAGTAAACCTATGTAGAAATTATACTTTTAGATTTTTTTTTAAAAAGGGCTTCCCAGTGGGCACTAGTAGTAAAGAATTTGCCTGCCAATGGGCTTCCCTAATGGCTCAGATGGTAAAGAATCTGCCTGCAATGTGGGAGACCTGGGTTCGATCTCTGGGATGGGAAGACCCCCTGGAGAAGGGCATGGCAATCCACTCCAGTATTCTTGCCTGAAAAATTCTATGGGCATAGGAGCCTGGTGGGCTATAGTCCATGGGGCCACAAAGAGTTGGACACGACGGAGCGACTAAACACACACAAAAACAAACAAAAATAAGACATTATATTCAGTTTTGTTCACATAGCATCAGATATTATTTCCATAATGTTTTTAATTTTAACGTATTTCTATCAAACTTAATAAAAAGAATTAATATATTTTGTACTTAGCATACGTATGTAAAGTTTGGGGGCTTTGAAATCTAGATTTACATTATATAAACAAATGCCTAAATATTCAATGTAGATGATTAAATACTAGCCAGAACTATGCTAAATTACAGCTATGCACACACAGAGTACAGAGATGCCAAAATATTTCACAAAACCAAATTCAGTTGCCTCTTGCTCAACAAGCTTTAATCAAATAGAAAAAGCTAAACTGAAGCGCTGCTTTGTGAACATGCATTTCAATAAACCATAATGTTTGTGAAATCAGAACAAGGGAAAAGAGGATATCAATAAAAAGAAAATAATTCCCCATGAAAATTACCCATTTACCATATTTCAAGTACAAATTTAGGGAATATTGCTGCATACTGGTACACGATAATAAAGCCAAGCTCATATGTAAAAAAAAAAACCCAGTAACTCAAATTTGAGTAGGTCTAGGCTGCCAGTTTTTCTTAGCTTATTTCAATGTATACACTGTTTTGTAAAGAAACTCATGATTTAAAGATGTTTCATTGAGACACTTTAATAAAATGTACCACTCTTTCTCCAAAATACCAAAAAAGTCTCATTTCTATTACTGGCACCATTATGTCTGGCACAAGGGAATAATTATAAAGCCCAATAGCAATTTAATTGTCATCTTAGAAAACTGTTACCATGTCAGGAATGCATTTTGGGATAATCATGTCAATACAGAATAATTGTTATTTACAATTATCAGAATGTCAACAGTGTGCCATGTCCAACATAAAACAAATCTTTCCAGCACAGAAGGCTTAAACATCACCACTATATCAACTGTTCAATGCAATTTCTAGTTAGCAAGATCTAGAAAAGAATAACCAAAAGTGTTACCTCACAAAAACTAGTTAGGTGGTGGGAAGAAAAGCTTAACTAAGGCTATCATCTAGCCAAGGAATTTCACTGTAATTCTTGGTATAAGACTCCAAAATTTTCAAGGAAATAAGTTGTTTTGATTATACTTTCAACTTATATCCTCTGATTTAATAAGATATATAAGACATATTTTCTAAACATTGGCATACAATTTAAGATCACAAAAATCAAGGTCTCACTGAGAACAAAGTAAAGACAAACTCTATGTAGTTCCTTGTAGTTCTCCACAGAGCAATCAAACAAGAAAAAGAAAGAAAAGGAATCCAAATTGAAAGGAAGGAATAAATTCATTACTGTTTGCAGATGACATGATATTAGATGGGGAACACACGTAACTCCATGGCTGATTCATGTCAATGTATGGCAAAACCACTACAATATTGTAAAGTAATTAGCCTCCAACTAATAAAAATAAATGGAAAAAAAAAGAAAGAAAATCCTAAAGATCACACACACACACACACACAAAACTTAATAGAACTAATAAACAAAATCAGAAAGAAGAATTAAGAAAGCTATTTTATGATGACATCAAAAATAATTAAAATACCTAGAAATAAATTTAACCAAGGAGGTGAAATACCTGTACTCTGAAAATTACATGACATTGATGAAAGAAATGTAAGGAGATACAAATAAATATAAAGATATTTCATGTTCATGAACTGGAATAAGTAATATTTTTAAATGTCCATACCACCTGAAGTGATCTATAGAGTCAATATAATCCCTATCAAAATCGCCATGAAAATTTTCACAGAAATATAATAAACTTTCTAAACTATTTATAGAATCACCAGAGATCAATCTTCAGAAAGACCAAAGCTGGAGGCATCACATGTCCTGATTCTGAACTATATTACAAAGCTATAGTAGTCAAAAACAGTATGGTATTGGCATAAAAAAAGACAAATAGGTCAATGGAACATAATAGAGACCAGATACAAACCCACACATATATGGTCAATTAATTTATCACAAAAGAATCAAGGATAGATGGCAGTGTCTTCAACAGGTGGTGTTGAGAAAGCTGCATAGCCACATGCAAAAGAATGAAACTGGACCCCTCCATTAACCATGTACGAAAAAAAAATTAACTCAAAATAAATGAAAGACTTCAACATAGGACATGAAGCTATACAACTCCTAGAAAAAAATAGACCATAAGATCCATGATATAAGTCTCGGCAATGATATTTTGGGGGATTTGTTACAAAAAGCAAATGAAACAAAAGCAAAAAATAAATCAGGTGGGCTACTTCAAACTATAACTTTTCTGCACAATGAAGTAAATCACCGACAAAATGAAAAGGCAATCTACTGACTGGGAAAAAAATTATTTGAACCTGAGGTCTATAAAGTCAGACATGAATTAACAAGTGGGGACCAGAAAACAGGGTTTTAACAAACTCCCCAGGTGATTCACTGAAGTTTCAGGGGCACTGCTTTAGCCCGTAAACTAATCATTTCTTAAAAAAAGATGCAAATCATATATGTAATAAGGGGTTAGTATACAAAATATATAAGGAATTCATAAAACTCAACAGTAAAAACAGTCTAATTCCAAAATGTGCAGAGGATCTGAATACACATTTTCTAAAGAAGACATATGATGACCAACAGAAACATGAAAAGTTGCTCAAAATACTAATTATCAGGAAAATGTAAATCAAAACCGCAATATCACCTCACACTTGTCAGCATGGCTATTATCAAAAAGTCAAGAAATAACAAGTGTTGGTAGGGATGTGGAGAAAAAGGAACCTTTGTGAATTGTTGGTAAGAAATCAGAGCAGTGACTATGGAAAACAAGTAAAAAAAAATCCACACACACACACACAAAAATAGAACTACCACATGAGCTAGCAATTCCACTTCTGAGTAACTAGCCAAAGAAAATATTCACTGAAGTATTATTTCTAATAGCCAAGTTACTGAAACAGCCTAATTGTCCAGGGACAAATGAATGGATAAAGAAGATGTGGTGTATATACATAATGGAATAGTTTTCAGCCATAAAACAGAATGAAATCTTGCCATTTGTTGCAACATGGATGTATCTTGAGGGCATTATGCTAAGTGAAATTAGACAGAGAAAAACAAATACTATATCATCTCATTTATAAGTAGGCTCTAAACCAAAACCAAACCTAACAAAACAAACAATTCATAGACACAGAGAACAGATTGGTGGGTACAAGAAGCAGGAGGTTGGGGGTGAGCAAAATGGGCAAAGTGAGTCAAAAGTCACAAACTTTCGTTATAAAATAAATAAGTCTAAGTGATGTAACATACAACATGACAACCACAGTTAATAATACTGTGTTAAATATTTGAAGGTTTCTAAGAGAATAAATCTTAAAAGTTCTTATCACAAGAAAAAAAAAATCTGTCACTATGTATAATGACAGACGTTAACCAGGTTTATGGTGGCTATCATTTTGCAATTTTAGGTGCAATACATGTTCGCCTAAAACTAATAATGTTATATGTCAATTATACATCAATAAATTAATTTTTAAAAGGTAAATTACAATTTTAAAAAATCTTTATTTACAAAAACAGGTGGTAGGTAGGTTTGATCCTTGGACCATAGCATGCCAATCCCTATTCTATTTCAATAGCTAGAAGTGTTATTGAGTAGAAAAAAATTTTCTATAAAGCACTAGAAATTATCCAAATTGTCACAGTTTGACCCCCTTTTATTGAAATATATTAGAATGAAACAACAGCAGTCAACTGAAAATTCTAGAAAGCCTATCTTTTGTCTTAACCTTTCATTCAAAGAAGAAATTAGTTCAGTTTATCTAATTTATATTGACCTTTCTGTTTTTTGAAGGTCTTATTCAAAAGTTGAAACATGCATTCAAGGAGCCATTAGCACTTTTGTTTTTGTAATAATAGAATTATTTAAAGTGTGGACAAAAAAAAAAATACATGCATTTGAAAAATCATTTCTGTTGCAAAAGGTACAAGATTAATACTGGAAAATCAAAACAAATGAGGTACTCAAAGGAGACAGAACAAATGCCCAGAAAACTATAGGGATCTGCCACCATATCACCGCATGAATTTCTGCAGTTCAAAGAAGTTTATTGCCCCTTTTAATATTACTATAGTCAGCCATACAGTTGGAAATTTCACTTACTCCTTACTCTTCTTAAGGTCATTTACCCACGTCTCCAGAAAACAATGTCAGGCAGAAATCAGAAGTTGAGACAGGAGACTAAAACAATAAGCATGCTTTATGATAGTTATGCTCAATTCACACCCTCAAGACATACAAAATTGTGATTCATGTCTAGCCATACGTGTTCACGTTTATTCATAAGTTGGAAAAACTGCTGATTTGTAGGATCCACCTCCGTTAAGAGCATATGGATTTGCTATCAACTGATACCAGGGCTCTGGAAACAACTAAGCAAATTAGGAAATATCAGTCAATATCAGAAAATTTGGAAAACTCAGCAGTGATCACAGGACTGGAAAAGGTCAGTTTTCATTCCAGTCCCAAAGAAAGGCAATGCCAAAGAAAGTTCAAACTACCACAGGATTGCACTCATCTCACATGCTAGCAAAGTAATGCTCAAAATTCTCCAAGCTAGGTTTCAAAAGTACATGAACCGAGAACTTAGAGATGTTCAAGCTGAATTTAGAAAAGGCAGAGGAACCAGAGATCAAATTGCCAACATCCATTGGATCATAGAAAAAGCAAGAGAATTTCAGAAAAAAAAAAAAAAACCTGCTTCTGCTTCATTGACTATACTAAAGCTTTTGACAGTGTGGATCACAACAAACTGGAAAATTCTTAAAGGGATGGGAATACTAAACCACCTTACCTATCTCCTGAGAAACCTGTATGCAGGTCAAGAAGCAATATTTAGAACCAGATATAGAACAAGGGACTGGTTCAAAATTGGGAAAGGAGTACATCAAGGCTGTATATTGTCACCCTACTTATTTAACTTCTATGTAGAGTACATAATGAGAAATGCTGGGCTGGATGAAGCACAAACTGGAATCAAGATGGCCGGGAGAAATATCAATAACCTCAGATATGCAGATAACACCACCCTTATGGCAGAAAGCGAACAGAAACTAAATAATGTCTTGGTGAAGGTGAAAGAGGAGAGTGAAATAGCTGGCTTATAACTCAACATTCAAAAAAAAGAAGATCATGGCATGTGGTCCCATCTCTTCATGGCAAATAAATGGGAAACAATAGAAACAGTGATAGATTTTATTTCTTGGGCTCCAAAGTCACTGCAGACGGTGACTACAGCCATGAAATTAAAAGATGTTGCTCCTTGGAAGAACAGCTATGACCAGCATAGACAGCATATTAGAAAGCAGAGACATTACTTTGCCAGTAAAGGTCCATCTAATCAAAGCTATGATTTTTCCATAGTCATGTATGGATATGAGAGTTGGACCATAAAGAAAGCTGAGCGCCTAAGAATTGATGCTTCTGAACTGTGGTGTTGGAGAAGACTCTTGAGAGTCCCCTGGACTGCAAGGAGATCAAACAAGTCGATCCTAAAGGAAATCAGTCCTGAATATTCACTGGAAGGACAGACGCTGAAGCTGAAGCTCCAATACTTTGGCCACCTGATCATCGGAAAAGACTGTGATGCTGGGAAAGATTGAAGGCAGGAGGAGAAGAGAATGACAGAGGATGAGATGGTTGAATGGTATCACAGACTCAACTGACAAGAGTTTGAGAAAGCTTCAGGAGTTGGTGAAGGACAGGGAAACCTGACGTGCTACAGTCCATGGGGTTGCAAATAATGGGACACAACTGACCAACTGAACAGTATTGAACTGGATATGCTTGGGGTACAAAAAACCTTTGGGATGTGAAAAGCAGAGCTTCACACAGATTTTATCCTATTCAACCTCAGTACTCTCCAATATACTTGATTTATCTACCTGTTCATAAAAGAAGTCTGAGATTATGGTAAAGAAAAAGACAGTAGTGACCCATTTCTAAAAGTGTACCATTTATAAAACTTGGCTTAACATTCAGGTAATGTTTCCATGATTTTCCACAATCAAACTTTCTGGTGTGTATTTTCTATCACCATGCTGCTATAAACCATTATTCAAAAAGCATGATACATATATGTGACAGTTCTTGATATCTGTGAAATACTTCTATGCCTTTAAACATTAATCATGATACTCCTTTATTTAGAAATATTACATGTTAAATAACACCCTTCAATGGACATCCATCTCATATGCTTCCTTTCCCAAGAAGCTTTGTCTCATCACCTCAATGAGAAGTATTCTGTTCCTTCTCAGAACTTCAGGCTATATTTCATCTATTCTACTGTCATATTCATCAAGACTCTGCTTTTATTATAGTTAATTGAAAAGTACACTATTTTGTAATGAAATCATAACTGCCTTAGGGCTTCCCAGGCGGGATTAGTGGTAAAGAACCTGCCTGCCAATGCAGGAGATATAAGACTTGGTTCAATCCCTGGGTCAGGAAAGTCCCCTGGAGTAGGACATGGCAACCTACTCCAGTATTCTTGCCTGAAAAAGTCCATGGACAGAGGGGCTACAGTCCAGGGGGTCGCAAAGAGTCAAACACAATGGAGCACACACACACGAGTATAAAATGCCTTAAGCAAAGGGTGTTTCTTTTTTCTTTACATTTCTGCTTCACACTACACATTACATAATATCCAGTAAGAGACACTCAGTAAGACGTTGGCATGAAGTGGATGGATTTGGTAAGATTTCTCATTGTGTACCAGGTATGGCCACATGTTATGTTTCTCCAGACAATGGATTGGCTTATTATTAGTTTTTTTTTTTCTTTAATAGATTCTAAGGCTTGTTTAAATCACCCAAAAAGGATCTAAAATAATGAGACATGGGCTTCCCCATGAGGAATATATTTCCTCATCCAAATATATTCTTTTAGAAAGCAAAGGGAATAAGGGAAAACCAAAAGAGTAAGAAATAGAACTAAGCAAGGTGGTTTGCATTAATGAGATACACAATTTGTTGTTGCTGTTTAGTCTCTAAAGTCATGTCTGACTCTCTGCGACCCCATAGACTGTAACCTGTCAGGCTCCTCTGTCCATGAGATTTCCCAGGCAAGAATACTGAAGTGGGTTGCCATTTTCTACTCCAAGGGAAGGGAGCAGAATTGAACCTGCAACCCAGGGATCAAACCCGCATCTCTTTGTGTCTCCTGCATTGGCAGATGGATTCTTTACCTTTGAGCCACCTGGGAAGCTAGAAATACACAGTAAGAGACCCTGAAGCTTCTTTTGTTTGTTTGTTTAAGTGCTATGAATACAATAGCATCTCCACCTTTTCTGGGAAACTTTTCAAATGCAAGTGAGAAGGGGCATCCAAGAAAGGATTCTTCAAGAAAGATTGTATTTGAGAAAGCTGATGAGAAGTAAAGTTGTATAGATAATCAAAGTTAAATTTACTGAATAATTTTCATTCCTAGTAACAAATAGATCAAAATTTATTGAGGCTTTAAATCTATGCTGTAAGTTTGTTAATTTAACTGAACTGCAATAAAATATAAAAATAAATATATCAATTGGTATCATAGGCTAAAAGTATATTACTTTTCTGCAAGTACACACACACACACACACACAACCTGTGTATATACACATCCCCACATAAAAACATACACAAATTTTGCCAAAATGTTACTGAATTTAATTCTGACATACAGCCAACATATTTGGATCATAATAAATTGCTGATATGTCAGCTTGTGGTAATTACCAAGAATGATACTGATAATTTAAGTTCCAATATTTGATTCCATAGTCTATAACATGAGATCAAATCCTTTTTATGTTGGGTAGAAATGATTCTAAGTTTTTACAACTATATATTAAAATGTTTCACTCCTCTACATGAAGCCAGGAAAAAAATCCATTGTACTTAGAATTCATGATTTATTTTAATAATATTAAATAAGAGTGTTAGTAAAGTAATGCTCAAAATTCTCCAACAAAGGCTTCAGCAATATGTGAACTGTGAACTTGCAGATGTTCAAGCTGGTTTTAGAAAAGGCAGAGGAACCGGAGATCAAATTGCCAACATCCGCTGGATCATCGAAAAAGCAAGAGAGTTCCAGAAAAACATCTATTTGTGCTTTATTAACTATGCCAAAGTCTTTTAACTGTGTGGAATACAATGAACTGTGGAAAATTCTGAAGGAGATGGGCATACCAGACCACCTGACCTGCCTCCTGTGGATCTGTATATAGGTCAGGAAGGAATAGTTAGAACTGGACATGGAACAACAGACTGGTTCCAAATAGGTAAAGGAGTACGTCAAGGCTGTATACTGTCACCTTGATTATTTAACTTATATGCAGAGTACATCATGAGAAATGCTGGGCTGGATGAAGCACAAGCTGGAATCAAGACTGCCGGGAAAAATATCAATAACCTCTGATATGCAGATGACATCACCCTTATGGCAGAAAATGAAGAAGAACGAAAGAGCCTCTCGATGAAAGTGAAAGATGAGAGTGAAAAAGTTGGCTTTAAACTCAACATTCAGAAAACTAAGACCATGGCATTCAGTCCCATCACTTCATGGCAAATAGATGGGGAAACAGTAGAAACAGTGGCTGACTTTATGTTTCTGGGCTCCAAAATCACTGCAGATGGTGATTGCAGCCATGAAATTAAAAGACGCTTACTCCTTGGAAGGAAAGTTATGACCAACCTAGACAGCACATTAAAAAGCAGAGACATTACTTTGTCAACAAAAGTCCCTCTAGTCAAGGCTATAGCTTTTTCCAGTGGTCATGTATGGATGTGAGAGTTGGACTATAAAGAAAGCTGAGCACCGAAGAATTGATGCTTTTGAACTGTGGTGTTGGAGAAGACTCTTGAGAGTCCCTTAGACTGCAAGGAGATCCAACCAGTCCATCCTAAAGGAGATCAGTCCTGGGTGTTCATTGGAAGGTCTGATGCTGAAGCTGAAACTCCAATACTTTGGCCACCTCATGTGAAGAGCTGACTCATTTGAAAAGAACCTGATGCTGGGAAAGATTGAGGGCAGGAGGAGAAGGGGACGACAGAGGATGAGATGGTTGGATGGCATCATCGACTCAATGGACATGGGTTTGGGTGGACTTCAGGAGTTGGTGATGGACAGGGAGGCCTGGTGTGCTGTGGTTCATGGGGTCGCAAAGAGTCGGACATGACTGAGCGACTGAACTGAACTGAAAATGATATTTTACTTACAACTCAGCTGTCAGATATATTATTTTATTTTTGACTGGACCATTTTTAAAGTTGTTACTGAATTAGTTACAATACTGATTCTGCTTTATGTTCTGGTTTTTTTGTCCATGAGGTATGTGGGGTCTTAGCTTCCTGACCAGGTATCGAACGTGCAACCCCTCCATTGGAAGGCGAAGTCTTACTTGTACTACCAGGGAAAGCTGCAAATATAGTTTTTTAAAATTATTAAATAAAGGCCCAACCATAAAAGTTATACCTTTGACTTATTTGGCAAGTTAAATGATCAAAATATTTATATAAATGTGCATGTTGTTCACTGAAATATGTACATTTGTTCACTGAATAGTGAGGATCATTATTACAACTTTAAAGATGTAGATTTCCTGGCCATCTCAGTATTCTTTCACAGTATCCACTCACCATTTCTAGAAAAAGAAAGGAAAAAATGATTTTGCCAATACAGACACATTGTCCAATGGCCAACATTAGTTTTTCACCTAGTTGTAAGGCTGTATCTTGAAATATTAAAATTCTATATTTATTTTCTAGTTGTGCTCAAAATCACACCTTATCTTTTATAGTTAGGTCTCACTCGTTCATAAAATAACCAGGAAATCTGTAACAATACCTATTGAACACATTTTTTTTTAATTCTAATGAATAACATTAAAAATGCTTGCAAAGAGGGGAGGAGCCAAGATGGCGGAGGAGTAGGACGGGGAGACCACTTTCTCTCCTACAAATTCATCAAAAGAATAACTGAACGCAGAGCAAACTTCGCAAAACAACTTCGGATCGCTAGCTGAGGTCATCAGGCACCCAGAAAAGCAGCCCATTGTCTTCGAAAGGAGACTTTTACGATTTTTTTAATTAGGGGGAAAAAAAAAAAAAAAATTTTTTTTTTCTTTTTTTCCTTTTTCTTTCTTTTTTTTTCTTTTCTTTCTTTCCTTTTTCTCTTCTATTTTCTATTTTTCTTTTTCTCTTATTTCTTTTAAAGTCCTCTAGTACTCCTCTACTACTCCTTAATTTTCATTTTCAATACACTATAACCTTACAAAAAAAAAAAGAAGAAGAGAAGCCCTATTTTTAAACCGAAGATTATTCTCTCCCAATCTTGACTCTCTGTTTTCTACCTCAGAACACCTCTATTTCCTCCTTTCCCCTTCTCTTCCCAATCCAATTCTGTGAATCCTTGTAGGTGACTGGGCTACGGAGAACACTCTGGGAACAGACAGCTGCGTAGATCTGTCTCTCTCCTCTTGAGTACCCCTTTTTCTCCTCCTGTTCATCTCTATCTCCCTCCTCCCTCTCCTCTTCTTCATGTAACTCTGTGAACCTCTCTGGGTGTCCCTAACGGGGGAGAATCTTTTAGCCATTAACCTAGAAGTTTTCTTATCAGGGCTGTATAGTTGGAGAAGTCCTGAGACTACAGGAAGAATAAAACTGAAATCCAGAGGCAGGAGACTTAAGCCCAAAACCTGAGAACACCAGAAAACTCCTGACTACATGGAACTTTAAATAATAAGTGACCGTCCAAAAGCCTCCATACCTACACTGAAACCAACCACCACCCAAGAGCCAATAAGTTTTAGAGCAAGACATACCACGCAAATTCTCCAGCAACGCAGGAACATAGCCCTGAACATCAACATACAGGCTGCCCAAGGACACACCTAACACATAGACCCATCTCAAAACTCATTACTGGGCACTCCATTGCTCTCCAAAGAAAAGAAATCAAGTTCCACGCACCAGAACACTGACGCAAGCTCCCCTAACCAGGAAATCTTGACAAGCCAATCGTCTAACCCCACCCACTGGGTTAATCCTCCACAATAAAAAGGAACCACAGACCTCCAGAATACAGAAAGCCCACTCCAGATACAGCAATCTAAACAAGATGAAAAGGCAAAGAAATACCCAACAGGTAAAGGAACATGAAAAATGCCCACCAAGTCAAACAAAAGAGGAGGAGATAGGGAATCTACCTGAAAAAGAATTTAGAATAATGATAATAAAAATGATCCAAAATCTTGAAAACAAAATGGAGTTACAGATAAATAGCCTGGAAACAAAGATTGAAAAGATTCAAGAACTGTTTAATAAAGACCTAGAAGAAATAAAAAGAGTCAATTAAAAATGAATAATGCAATGAATGAGATCAAAAACACTTTGGAGGGAACCAAGAGTAGAATAACGGAGGCAGAAGATAGGATAAGTGAGGTAGAAGATAAAATGGTGGAAATAAATGAAGCAGAGAGGAAAAAAGAAAAAAGGATCAAAAGAAATGAGGACAACCTCAGGGACCTCTGGGACACTGTGAAACGCCCCAACATTCGAATCATAGGAGTTCCAGAAGAAGAAGACAAAAAGAAAGGCCATGAGAAAATACTCGAGGAGATAATAGCTGAAAACTTCCCTAAAATGGGGAAGGAAATAGCCACCCAAATCCAAGAAACCCAGAGAGTCCCAAACAGGATAAACCCAAGGCGAAACACCCCAAGACACATATTAATCAAATTAACAAAGATCAAACACAAAGAACAAATATTAAAAGCAGCAAGGGAAAAACAACAAATAACACACAAAGGGATTCCCATAAGGATAACAGCTGATCTATCAATAGAAACCCTCCAGGCCAGAAGGGAATGGCAGGACGTCCTGAAAGTAATGAAAGAGAATAACCTACAACCTAGATTACTGTATCCAGCAAGGATCTCATTCAGATATGAAGGAGAATTCAAAAGCTTTACAGATAAGCAAAAGCTGAGAGAATTCAGCACCACCAAACCAGCTCTTCAACAAATGCTAAAGGATCTTCTCTAGACAGGAAATGCAGAAAGGTTGTATAAACGTGAACCCAAAACAACAAAGTAAATGGCAACGGGACCACACCTATCAATAATTACCCTAAATGTAAATGGGTTGAATGCCCCAACCAAAAGACAAAGATTGGCTGAATGGATACAAAAACAAGACCCCTATATGCTGTCTACAAGAGACCCACCTCAAAACAAGAGACACATACAGACTAAAAGTGAAGGGCTGGAAAAAAATATTTCATGCAAACGGAGACCAAAAGAAAGCAGGAGTCGCAATACTCATATCAGATAAAATAGACTTTCAAATAAAGGATGTGAAAAGAGACAAAGAAGGACACTACATAATGATCAAAGGATCAATCAAAGAAGAAGATATAACAATTATAAATATATATGCACCCAACATAGGAGCACCGCAATATGTACGGCAAACGCTAACGAGTATGAAAGAGGAAATTAATAGTAACACAATAATAGTGGGAGACTTTAATACCCCACTCACAACTATGGATAGATCAACTAAACAGAAAATTAACAAGGAAACACAAACCTTAAATGACACAATGGACCAGCTAGACCTAATTGATATCTATAGGACATTTCACC
Source organism: Cervus canadensis (assembly GCF_019320065.1). NCBI lineage: Eukaryota > Metazoa > Chordata > Mammalia > Artiodactyla > Cervidae > Cervus > Cervus canadensis. Next base: position 34,203,866 of record NC_057409.1, on the reverse strand, counting down.
CCAAAACAATCAACTTCACCTTTTTCTCAAGTGCACACGGAACCTTCTCCAGAATAGATCACATCCTGGGCCATAAATCTAGTCTTGGAAAACTCAAAAAATTTGAAATCATTCCAGTCATCTTTTCTGACCACAGTGCAGTAAGATTAGATCTCAATTACAGGAAAAAAATTGTTAAAAATTCAAACATATGGAGGCTAAATAACACGCTTCTGAATAACCAACAAATCATAGAAGAAATCAAAAAAGAAATCAAAATATGTATAGAAATGAATGAAAATGAAAACACAACAACCCAAAACCTATGGGACACTGTAAAAGCAGTGCTAAGGGGAAGGTTCATAGCATTACAGGCTTACATCAGGAAACAAGAAAAAAACCAAATAAATAACCTAACTCTACACCTAAAGCAATTAGAGAAGGAAGAAATGAAGAACCCCAGAGTTAGCAGAAGGAAAGAAATCTTAAAAATCAGGGCAGAAATAAATGCAAAAGAAACTAAAGAGACCATAGCAAAAATCAACAAAGCTAAAAGCTGGTTTTTTGAAAAAATAAACAAAATTGACAAACCATTAGCAAGACTCATTAAGAAACAAAGAGAGAAAAACCAAATTAACAAAATTAGAAATGAAAATGGAGAGATCACAACAGACAACACTGAAATACAAAGGATCATAAGAGACTACTACCAGCAGCTCTATGCCAATAAAATGGACAACTTGGATGAAATGGACAAATTCTTAGAAAAGTATAACTTTCCAAAACTGAACCAGGAAGAAATAGAAGATCTTAACAGACCCATCACAAGCAAGGAAATCGAAACTGTCATCAAAAATCTTCCAGCAAACAAAAGCCCAGGACCAGATGGCTTCACAGCTGAATTCTACCAAAAATTTAGAGAAGAGCTAACACCTATCTTACTCAAACTCTTCCAGAAAATTGCAGATGAAGGTAAGCTTCCAAACTCATTCTATGAGGCCACCATCACCCTAATTCCAAAACCAGACAAAGATGCCACAAAAAAAAAAAAAAACTACAGGCCAATATCACTGATGAACATAGATGCAAAAATCCTTAACAAAATTCTAGCAAACAGAATCCAACAACATATTAAAAAAATCATACACCATGACCAAGTGGGCTTTATCCCAGGAATGCAAGGATTCTTTAATATCCGCAAATCAATCAATGTAATACACCACATTAACAAATTGAAAGATAAAAACCATATGATTATCTCAATAGATGCAGAGAAAGCCTTTGACAAAATTCAACACTCATTTATGATTAAAACTCTCCAAAAAGCAGGAATAGAAGGAACATACCTCAACATAATAAAAGCTATATATGACAAACCCACAGCAAGCATCACCCTCAATGGTGAAAAATTGAAGGCATTTCCCCTGAAATCAGGAACAAGACAAGGGTGCCCACTCTCACCACTACTATTCAACATAGTGTTGGAAGTTCTGGCCACAGCAATCAGAGCAGAAAAAGAAGTAAAAGGAATCCAGATAGGAAAAGAAGAAGTAAAACTCTCACTGTTTGCAGATGACATGATCCTCTACATAGAAAACCCTAAAGACTCTACCAGAAAATTACTAGAGCTAATCAATGAATATAGTAAAGTTGCAGGATATAAAATTAACACACAGAAATCCCTTGCATTCCTATATACTAACAATGAAAAAACAGAAAGAGAAATTAAGGAAACAATACCATTCACCATTGCAACAAAAAGAATAAAATACTTAGGAGTATATCTACCTAAAGAAACAAAGGACCTATACATAGAAAACTATAAAACACTGATGAAAGAAATCAAAGAGGACACAAACAGATGGAGAAACATACCGTGTTCATGGATTGGAAGAATCAATATTGTCAAAATGGCTATTCTACCCAAAGCAGTCTATAGATTCAATGCAATCCCTATCAAGCTACCAACGGTATTTTTCACAGAACTAGACCAAAGAATTTCACAATTTGTATGGAAATACAAAAAACCTCGAATAGCCAAAGTAATCTTGAGAAAGAAGAATGGAACTGGAGGAATCAACCTGCCTGACTTCAGACTCTACTACAAAGCCACAGTCATCAAGACAGTATGGTACTGGCACAAAGACAGAAATATAGATCAATGGAACAGAATAGAAAGCCCAGAGATAAATCCACGAACCTATGGACACCTTATCTTTGACAAAGGAGGCAAGGATATACAATGGAAAAAAGACAACCTCTTTAACAAGTGGTGCTGGGAAAACTGGTCAACCACTTGTAAAAGAATGAAACTAGAACACTTTCTAACACCATACACAAAAATAAACTCAAAATGGATTAAAGATCTAAATGTAAGACCAGAAACTATAAAACTCCTAGAGGAGAACATAGGCAAAACACTCTCCGACATAAATCACAGCAAGATCCTCTATGACCCACCTCCCAGAATATTGGAAATAAAAGCAAAACTAAACAAATGGGACCTAATGAAACTTAAAAGCTTTTGCACTACAAAGGAAACTATAAGTAAGGTGAAAAGACAGCCCTCAGATTGGGAGAAAATAATAGCAAATGAAGAAACAGACAAAGGATTAATCTCAAAAATATACAAGCAACTCCTGCAGCTCAATTCCAGAAAAATAAATGACCCAATCAAAAAATGGGCCAAAGAACTAAACAGACATTTCTCCAAAGAAGACATACAGATGGCTAACAAACACATGAAAAGATGCTCAACATCACTCATTATCAGAGAAATGCAAATCAAAACCACAATGAGGTACCATTACACGCCAGTCAGGATGGCTGCTATCCAAAAGTCTACAAGCAATAAATGCTGGAGAGGGTGTGGAGAAAAGGGAACCCTCTTACACTGTTGGTGGGAATGCAAACTAGTACAGCCGCTATGGAGAACAGTGTGGAGATTTCTTAAAAAACTGGAAATAGAACTGCCATATGACCCAGCAATCCCACTTCTGGGCATACACACTGAGGAAACCAGATCTGAAAGAGACACGTGCACCCCAATGTTCATCGCAGCACTGTTTATAATAGCCAGGACATGGAAGCAACCTAGATGCCCATCAGCAGATGAATGGATAAGGAAGCTGTGGTACATATACACCATGGAATATTACTCAGCCATTAAAAAGAATTCATTTGAATCAGTTCTAATGAGATGGATGAAACTGGAGCCCATTATACAGAGTGAAGTAAGCCAGAAAGATAAAGACCAATACAGCATACTAACACATATATATGGAATTTAGAAAGATGGTAACGATAACCCTATATGCAAAACAGAAAAAGAGACACAGAAATACAGAACAGACTTTTGAACTCTGTGGGAGAAGGTGAGGGTGGGATATTTCAAAAGAACAGCATGTATACTATCTATGGTGAAACAGATCACCAGCCCAGGTGGGATGCATGAGACAAGTGCTCGGCCTGGTGCACTGGGAAGACCCAGAGGAATCGGGTGGAGAGGGAGGTGGGAGGGGGGATCGGGATTGGGAATACATGTAAATCCATGGCTGATTCATATCAATGTATGACAAAACCCACTGGAAAAAAAAAAAAAAATGCTTGCAAAGCAAACACATAGAAGTACATTGTGAAATAGTGGTTTTAAGAAGAATCCATATAGTAATAGCCAACACTCTATAGTACTTAACTGAGTCAACCACGGATCCATACACTTTTATATTCTTCCTGTGTCGTTAAAATAACTCTAGCAGGTCAGTATGACTCATACTTTGGAGATGAGAAAATAAGGTACAAAAAAGTTAACTAACTTGTCAGAAGTCACATAACAACTAAGTGGTAGAGGCAGAATTTAAACGTAAGAAATGTGGTTCCAGGGTTCATATATTAATAACTAATCAAAGCATTATTCTCTCAAATCATTTCATCACAGACAAAATATTGTCTTCATCCCACAGGCCATGAGATTGACTGTGTTTTATTTACATGTGTCCCCACGGTTGAGCAGAGGCCCTGGTACACAGCAGTCATTCAAAAAAGATTTTGACTTGAATTAAGAAATTAAGGGAAGATGCCACATTAGATATCTATTCCCTGATAAGAAAGCATATTCATATCTAGGGAGCAGAATCAAAGAAAATCTTCACAAATTCGAAAACCCAGGGCAGTGATCTGTTTTGCTCCCAAATTCAACAAGATACTAAGCTGGCATGCCTTTTGGAGAGGAGATGAGGAATTTAAGCAAAAATAGATGAGGTAATTAAACACCAATGTAGGACATATGGCTCAGCGATAGCCTCCCCTGGAAACTAGTCGTTCGCAAAGAGAACGGAGGCTAGGAAGAAAGGTTTCTGAGAATGTGACTGTGGATCATGGCCAATAGCATACCTGAAGGGTCTTTATTCTTAAAAGTTAAAAAAACTCATAATTATCCATGCCTGAGATCACTCAGAGCCAGAATTTCCCCAGTGATTGGTTAAGTAGGCCGTTGGTCAGAGGAACATTACCATGAAACAGAGGATTTTTTTCTTCTTTGGTTACAATTTCAACCTTTTTTCTTTTTCAGCCACTTTACCCCTAATTTTTGTTTTCATTATTTGTTTAATTTAATTTCTTAGAAAAGCTATGTCATAAGCCATCTGATGACTTTGTAAATGCAAAGAGCCAATGTTGTGGAACAGACAATCTAATGACATAGTGTTTAGTGTTCCCTAAAGCAGGAGACAGATGAAGAGAAACGGTGAACCGGCAACCTTAGCATAATTAAGACAAGCCTGAGTGCTTGCCATGGTGCCATTACATTAATCTCATATCAGTGGCACCTGGCTAAAATTTATGAGATATGTAAAAGGGGCCTTTCCAACTGACCTTGATAAGGCAGAGTTATTTATCACGTGAGAGAATAGTCAGCAAGCTAGGGAGAATGAGGTATATTAGAAATAAGTTGGCAGGGAGATTTAAGAGCAGTGGGCTGCAAGACACTTTGACAGAAAAGATCAAGAGAAGTATTTCCAGTACTATGAACTTTAAGCATCCTTGATAAGAAAAACCTAAAACCATACATCATGTTAATAAGCAATATATATGAGAAGAGGTAATAGTAAACCCCAACTTTTAAACTTGTGCCAGTTCATTCACTTAATTTTGTTTTAAGTATTCTTTACCGAACTCATGGGACTTTGTGACCACAATGGATTCCAAATGAGTTCACACCCAAATAAATAAGCAAAATATACTGACTGTGAGTTCTTTTATCAATTATTGTATTTCCATGGCCTATTATAGAGCCTGGAATATTTGGATCCTAACAAACCACCTGATCTTACTATAGCTGGCTGCTACTTGTTCTTCAAGTCTCAGTTTACATATCACCTCTAAGGAAAGGTCTTTACAGATCACCCCATTAAAAACCTACCACTATATGGAAATAACTTTTGTATCACCTATACATTTATTACTTTCTTTTCCTCTCTGGTCTCAAGGTCCCCTCTCTTTGCTATTTACATCTATGCCAATACAGATCCAAAATCTAGAAAAGGACATACAATCCAACATCTAGAAAAGGTCTTTACAACCCCATGGACTATAGAGTCCATGGAATTCTCCAGGCCAGAATACTGGAGTATTCTCCAGTATATTCTCCAGCCTTTCCTTTCTCCAGGGCATCCTCCCAACCCAGGGACTGAACCCAGGCTTCCTGCGTTGTGGGCAGATTCTTTACCAGCTGAGACACAAAGGAAGCCTGAGAATACTGGAGTGGGTAGCATATCCCTTCTCCAGCAGATGTTCCCAACCCAGCAATTGAACTGGGATCTCCTGCATTGCAGGCGGATTCTTTACCAACTGAACTATGGAAGCCCAGAAAAGGACACAGTTGATGCTTCATAAATATATGTCCAATGAATGAAATGTTTTTTTATTAAATAAATAGCAGAATTTTAAAATGGAAAAATAATGATTATTATTCTTTAAAATGTGTTTTGGTAGATATATACTTTTATTTTAAATCATTGTGTTATCAGTAGTAATACATTGACGATACCTGATAATGGCTACCCTTCACTAAAAACTTCATTGCGATAAATGTCATTATCAAATTAATCTCCTCTGATTTATTTTTTAAAAATCTCAGACCTTTTCAACAGTGGACACTAATGTTTTCAAAATATGACAAGACTTCTTAAGCCACAACCCGATATATACTTCGAAATATGGAAGGACACAAAGTGCTTTTGTTGCTGTTGGAATTTTGTTTATTCTATGTCCATATAAAATGTATGACATAAAATCATAGTAGCTATAATCTGTAGAAACTGCCATAATGTATGTGACATTTTATTTCTGTTCATGGGCCAATTAGTCAGCACAAGGGTCCCTCATTTTGTGTAATGGGCAATTTGAAGATTTCTTTTTAGCTGTGTCAAATATAATTGAATTTATACTCTAATAAAACAGAGATGGATGGATAAAATTCTGTATTTATACAATGAAAGCCTTATGGTCTTTTCACTGATGGGGACAACAGCACAGCTTTAGTGTTTCACATAAGAAAACCACACTGGGTCAAGCAGATCTGATTGATTTTGGGCAACGCCAGTACTAACATGGCTTTCTTTGCACACTTACATTCTGCTTCTCTGTCACTTCATATTTGATAATTCTTCTATGCAAAAGCACAGACTAGCTAAAATCAGCAAATCACACAAAACAACCTTTCTAGACTTTTACTATACCTCAAAACTACAGTTTTAAAAGGTAGGTACATTTGGCAGCTGTTATTTTATGATGTAAGTTAGAAAAGCAATCTTTAGAAAAATCCCCAGATTATTTAAACAAATATAACAATACTTGTAAGAAAACTTGACTTGCCTCAGTTCCTAGTATAGTTAGTCTCTTTAAAAATCCAATTAACATGCACCCACATACAGAAAATTAATCACTTATAGTGTTTGTTTGGACTCTGGAGCTCCATTCTGGATCTATGTCAGTGGTACAGGCTCTAACAATACCTCAAGGATCATAAAAGGTTTGGACTATTTCCTTTGCATGTACCTTGCAGATTATAAAATGTGCATTGGTAAGAAATTATTTCAAAATTAATTATATCAGAGTCATTAAACATTGTCCATTTAATGTGAATCTGTGCACTTTAATGCAAAATATCAATTATTAAATAAACATAAAGATAATAAATTGTGAGAGTAGAAGAGAGTAGGAGAATGTCTCCATTTGAACTAAATTTCTTTTGTTCTCTAGGATTTTTGCAGACAATAATATAATGATCTAGCTATAAAATATCATATTTAATGTTTGTTGCTAAACTTATCTAAGTATGTCAACTCTATTTAAATCTACTTCTTAGCACTACTAAAATTTCATAAGGAAAATATTTAAATATCTTGCAAATTGTAGAATGTTGCAGATTTCTATTTGCAATGGGAATGTTGAAAGAGGGTGAAAGGGGTGATATGGTCTATATTTCATAATTTTGTAATTTAACAATCTTATTTTATTAAAGAAAATCAGCTGCACACTTATTATCATCAAAGCAATAAGTGTTCATAATGATTCAAAGGCTAATTCATAGACCATCATATCTTATTTCTGTTCCTTCTAATCCTATCAATTTTTCTCTCTGTCTTCATATTAATTTAATGAGATAACTTTTGCTTTTCTAATTAGTCAAAGGACCAGTGGGATCATCCTACTTCAAAAATATGCCAATATCAGAGACTTAATTTTCTTTCAAAAGTTGGTGAAACTTAATCATTTTCATTGTTTGTGCTGGAATACATACTTTTGCCTTTAAAATTAAATTGGAATCTCAAGAATGCACAGGTCATTAGTTTCTAAAGAGGGTACTTAAATTAAGGACAGTATTTTAATCTAGGAAAGTTCTCACATAAGTAGGCTAAAAATGCTTAATTGTAAAATATAAATGTGATTATACTCTAAAGTTTTAGACGACAATTATTTCTCCTAAAAGAATTGTGAACTCTTTTTTTTTGTCTGTCTCCGCTATCACCCCACTTAAATATGTACCATGAGAATCCATAATTTTGTCAGTTTTGTTCACTTCTACAACTTCCCAGAACAGTGCCTGGCACATAACAACAGACATTGACCCTATGTTCTTTATTGAATGAATGGATGGATAAATGATAAGAAGCCAAAATCTGCACTTTCTTGACCAAATCATATCCATGATACATCATCTATGATTTGCAATTATTCTTTAAAGTGGGAAAAGTGTTAGTCACTTTGCTGTGTCCAACTCCTTGAGACTCCATGGACTGTTCCCTGCCAGGATTCTCTGTCCATGGAATTTCCAGGTGAGAATACTGAAGTAGGTAGCCATTCCCTTCTCCAGGGTAGCCTCCCAGTCCAGATCAAACCCGGGTCTCCCACATTGCATGGAGATTCTTTACTGTCTGAGTCGCTAGGGAAGCCCCAAAGTGAACAAAGACACTTATAAAAGCAATCTGAGCGCAAAATCTTTCTAGACTTTTATGCAAAATTTTAATTGTTTCTCACCCACACTCAACTGGACAGTTTCATTGTTTATTTATTTTTCTGTTAAAAAACACCAAGTAATATTTACCAATGAAATTTGAGTGAGAAAAGTCACTCCTATATTCTTTTATTTTTTTAATGAGATGATTCAGATAGCAGTTCAGACAGCATATTCATTCATTTATCAGATTCTGATTGGTTGGTTTACCTTATGACTCCCTTCATCCATTCATTTTCAACTTACTCATTTTTAACAAAGCTCAACCAACCTATAGAATAATTTTTGGTCTTTATAAGTGAATTACAATGGAAAAAACAATTTTGTTAAAAAAGAACTGATGCCAAATAGATTGCTTGAAAATAAAACAAGATCCTAAATCACAATGTGATGCCAACACAGACTGAATCAACAATGAAGGCAGTAGTTCATTACCAGTGTGAACACTAGCCATCTCACAAATGTAGCAAAAGTTAGGTATATAGGCAATTTTTACTAGTAGCACATGCTCATTGACTTGTTCCTATAGCAACCAACATATTTTTTTTTTCTTTTTCTTTTTTTTTATTTTTTTTGACCCCATGGACTGTAGCCCGCCAGGCTCCTCTGTCCATGGGATTTCCCAAGCAAGAATACTGGAGTGGGTTGCCATTTCCTTCTCCAGCAACCAACATATTTTTAAGGTAAGACATGAAAATAATTTTTTGTCAAACCCATGTACCTTACATCAAGACACCTGGACTCAGAATAGTTAATTCATTTTTACTATTTGAAAGCAATCAAAAATCTTTAACACATGCTGGAAGGTTAAAGAAGAATGAAGTATTAATAAATAGTTTTCCCCAATGACAAGTGTGAAAAAAATCAATATTCAATATTTTAACTTTTTAATAACAAATCAGGCTAAAGTTTGATCAATCACTTTTTAAACTTATTGATAAAAACAGCTGCTCACAGACTTGTCTTAGATGTCTTTCATCCTTTTTTTCCTGAAGTGAGCAGTAATTTTTACTTGGAATGTTGTGGTCAGATAACCTTATTCACCCCAAAGTTGATTGTAGAGCAATAGAATTAGCTATTAGAAAGAAGTAAGCCACAGTGAAGAAGAAGGAAAAAAAGAAAAAATAAAACAAATAAACACCTGTAGAATTTGTAATGAAAGAATAAGAAATGGAATTAAACTTAAAGAAGGTCTAAAGACTTGGAAACAGACTGTGAGAACCAGATGGAGCCCTGAAAATCTACTCACTCAAATATTCCATTGCAGATATCAGAAACTGAGGGTTAGAGAGAGTAGGTGACTTACACATGACCAAAACAGTCAGAACTGGGCCAGTGGATTTGACTCACTTAGTTCTGTACTCTTTTAGTCTTCATTTTTGACAACAAACGCACACACACACACACACACACACACACTCACACACACAACATTGAGGGGATAAAACTGTAATTAAATGGGCTTCCCTGGTGACTTAGATGGTAAAGCATCTTCCTGCAATGCAACAGACCCAGGTTTGGTCCCTGGGTCGAGAAGATTGCCTTGGAGAGGGAATGGCTACCCACTGCAGTATTCTCGCCTGAAGAATTTCATGGACAGAGGAGCCTGGTGGGCTTCCATCCCACCAGGGGTTGCAAAGAGTCGTGCACAACTGAGCAACTAACAGAACACACAATGGTGATAAAAAATGGCGAGAAAAATCACATTTCTATAGGTATTACGTACTGAAACTGTTCTTCCCGCCTGCCTCAGTAGTATCAATAGCCCTTATTTTTCTTGTTCTAAACAGCACAATTAAAATTTTAAAAGTCATTTGAAAGGGTCAAAGATCTAAAATTCTCTTCTAACTCTAATTAGTTTACTAGTTTCATCAATATAATTTAGCAGATTTTCTTTAAACGATCCTGATGACATTTGCCTTTTTCCTTCCATCATATTCAAAATATAGTCAGATGTTGTAGGAATTAGTGTATCATTTAAAAGGCATGCAATGGGTGACAAGTGTTCTCTGAAATCATAATCTCTTATCAAACTAAAGACTTTCTTCTGAATTAATGCCGCACCTAGTCAAATACAGATATTTGGGAAATGGAAACCATCCACTTTCTTTGTAACCATGAATCTCCTTAAAATATTATTTGTATTAGTCAGCCTTACCACAGGTTCTAGTCCCAGCTCTCACTGAGTCACTTTATGACCAAGTTTATAATCACTTTAGATGTCTGGGCTTCATTTCCCCTACCTATAAAATGAGGAAGTTGGAAAAAAGTTATCCCTGAACTCCTGCCAGGTTATTTTTTTATACGGGTAGCGTTACATTGTGTGACATAGTCTAAATAGCAGAATAGTTTATTTTAGGATTACATAATGACCATCAGAGAACGTTCTGCTAATCTAAGAACTGGGCCTTTTTCTAAAACATAACTTCTACGATCAAATTGTTTAGTGCAATGTTAGGTATGACATCAAATAATTTTAAAATATATTTTTACATCCTAGCACACAAGATATATAGACAGGTAGATACGGATACAGACATAGATCTTTCAATTTTATAAATTCATCCTCGGATGAATGGCATAGATTTTGCAGCCTGGATTAGACAATTTATTTATTTACCTAGACAACTGATTTTACAACACATTGAAGCAGAGTTGCACAAATTGCCCTGGTTACTATTTTGAAAGGTAAATAAACAAAAAATTCTACTGTGTCACACCTGTAGGCAGAGAATTCAGATGAACAGAACAATGCTGTTTGGGAAATGATGGACAAATGATATACTAATTTAAGCTTTGTGGTATTTAATGAACCAAATAGTGTGCCATAGAGACTCCAGGGCTTTTAATGCAGAAATTTTCCAGAAATAATGCACTGCCTTGTAAGGCGAGAACAAGATGGCAAAGAATTGAAAGAAACCAGAGTTACCCAGATGGCTGGAACACAGAGAGCTTGGGCAAGTGATAAAATTGAATGGGTAACGCTGACTAACACAAATAAAAATTTTAAGAAATGCATGGTTATCCTTTTTCCCAAATACCAGTCACAGTTGTTAAAAATGATCAGGCTAAAGTAGCTCACTGAACTCTTGAAATCACTTTCCTTGTATCTGTCTTTATCATCACAACATCCTGTGATATGGTATTATCACCCTAATTTATTACAGAATGAAACAGACTCTGAGAGATGTCACCCATCTGAAGTCACGTACATAACCAGACTGTCCATCACATTTATCTCAGAAACATTTCAAGGCAAGAGTAAATGATATGCTTGTTATTCACATGGGCAAAAGTAACGGAATCTATTTTACACCACTCAACATTGTTTTTCCCAATCTGACTAACTTCTGTAACCATTAGTGTCACTTGAGATTTTTCTGGCTCCACCTCAGACCCATTGAATCATAATCTCCAGGGAAGCTGCCTGGGAATTTGTTAATTTGAAGTGTCTCCCCAGGTGATTTGGGTGATTAGCCAAGTTTCGGAGACCGTAGTAGTACAACTGAAAGTTAAGAGGATACTGTCTTATAAGTTTAGGATGTTTAGAAGCAAAATGCACCCATTGCAAAATTGACCCAGTCCGGTTTCTCTCTTTTACAAACAGGCACGATAGATGTCTTTGTCACAAGGGAGTAGACAGACTGCCAAATACCACCTATATTTCTGGGTCAGAGACAGATTGGAACTTCACCAAGAGAAACTGGGCATTCGTACTTGGTCTGTTTCCATGCCGGGGACAAAACAATTCTAATCTTACTGATCTTTTCATTAAAGAATAAAGCAATCTCAGGGCATTAACTGCTGACAGTAACACAAACCATGGATTTCATGGATTAACCAAAGCACAAACATTCTAGAACATGTCTGTAGAACAATTCTTTGTTTGTGTAGTGCAGGAGGCAAAAACATAATAAGTCTGAGTTGAACTGAGTTTAATTACTTACTATAATATTTGTCATTTAAGAATTTGTGTGCCCATCAGCATAGCAACAGTTTCTCATAGATGTTTAGAGATTCTGTTATGATATCACATAATATGAATAGTACTCAACCGCTCTCAAAGCACTTTCACATATATTAGCACGCTTTATCTTTACAATAAAGCTGTGAAGTGGATAGGAATTCTCAACAAATCAAAAGGATTATTATAATTAAGATGTATTCTTTGCAGAATGCAAATACCCTGAGGTGTTTCTGATTTACTTTTGGTTTCATGCAAAACAAGATATACATCACCCCTTACACTGTGAAAAACAATTTCCAACTCTAAAATATTCATTAAATACTTTTTCTTAAATGGAAAATGATTTATGCAATGCTGATTTAGCTGCTGAATTTGAGTTTAAAAAAGAAAGTGAATCGAGTAATCAGGCTGTACTACATTAAATATCAAGCATATAGATCCTGATTCGTTTCATCAGAACAGTTCCTTAGCTCTACCAAAGGCTAAATCCTTTCCCCAACTCAATGGTTCACCCAAAGAAGAGTGACGATAGTGAAACACTACAGTAAAGATTTTGCTCATTATAATTTGAATTTTTTAATTAATATTTTCAAAGTTGTTATTTTTCATGTTTTTATTCACTAGCAATTTTATCCTTTATTCTTCCTTACTGAGATCCCAAATTTCTAACATTATCTCAGTAATATTTTTTTCTGCTAGAAAAACTTCAAAGATAAACTTCAAAAAAAAAATTTGTTTTTCTGGATAAAGTGAGCACAGCTAGTAAAGTTACCACGTAGAGGTAGAACACTATGAAAGCCAAATATTCAAATACCAATTACAGCAAAGAACTACTTAGGCACACAATAATTTATCAAAGTTATTATTCAACTTAATATTATCAACAGGTTCAGGAAACATATAAGTTTTTCTCAGAGAGAGACTCCATCTGAGTTTCTAATTAAATCACTTTTGTATAGTTCTTTTTCTTCCCTGCACAAAAGGTCTTTTTTCCCCTCCATTCTTGCTCTCCTTCCTTCTTTGTTGATACTGTTTACTTCCAAGCCTGCCTCTGAACTCTCTGTCTAATTAGCTCTTGATAGATCTGCTGCCCTGTTTCCACAAACATTTAATTCTGCCGTCAGTCCCATTTACATTACAGCATGTTGCATTGTCTTTTACCAGCCTAATTTTGTTTGAGTGAATGTAAATCCCATTAAACAGTCACCTATTAGACTGTGGCATATAAACTCCAAAAGCCTCTTTATTACAAGAGTGAACATAAGGCCCAATTGATAAAAGATTTCTGGGACATTTCAATTTGTGGTTGACTTCAAATATTCTGTCTGTTTTAAGCTTAGACAGCTCAGTTTTTCAAAGTATTTGACAGAGTATTTGAGTATCTTTCAAACCCTATATTCCATGGTGTGACATAATAAATATCACTTGCTTCTTGGCTTTAGAAAAATATATTTATTTACTTATACCTAAACATATGTTAAAGATGTATCCTTCCCCTTTTGGTTATTTTATTTTTCCCCATGGTAAAACAACTATATTATTTTCAAAAGACCACACAACGGTGTTTACAAATATCAGGATGGCTTGCAGATCCCTCTGGAAAGAGCTCTTCTTAAATATTAAACAACTGTGCAGAAAAAGTGTTTTCTGATGAGTTTTATGAAGAGGGGTAAGACATAGCATTCTAAGATGCAGCTCATCCAGAGGCAAGAAGATGCTGGCATCAGAGACAGCTTCGTCTACTAACTAGAATGTAATTTGATAGCCCAAAACAAGAGAAAGATGATTTCAGAGATCATTAAAAGTTCTGGAAGGAGACAGTAGCCAATTATCAGAGTTAGTGATATTTATACCAATATATCCAATCAAATTAGTGTCAGCTACTGGTTTCTAAGTGAGCGCTCAGTGTAGACTTTCCCCAAAGCTGAGTGAATCACATTCAGCACTATGGTCACGTCATCACGTGGTTTCAAGTAAGGGTGAGAATGGCTTTTTTTCAATTTCCTTCTGGTAATAAACTCAGAAAGACACCCATGAAGTGCAAACCCTCATGCACAAAATTATTTCTCACCCCTGCAGGCTTGTCAAAGCCAATATTTCAGGGAAGCATAGGTTGCTGAAGGGGACTGTGATTTTTTTTGCCGGCTGTGAGTCTCTAAGGAAAACAAACATTCCAAAAGAGACTGCAGCCAAAATTGCTAATAAGTTCACACAGCTCTTTTGCCATGATGACAAAATCCACAAGAAGACTGAATAAGTGATGGGTGAGGCGGTCAGCCACAGCTATTTGTATAGAAATAAAAATATGTATGGTATCAAATGCTAGTTATGGAGTCAACCTATATTAAGAATATAAACACTCACGGATACGGTTTTGACAAATATATGGACTGTAAAGTGAATAATTATTAACAGACATTCAGATTGCTGCAAGAAACATAAAAGAAGATTAGTGAAGCAAAGTGGACGGTTTTATGTTGTTTTAAGAGCATAAAAGGAAGAGGAAGGGGCAAGATACAAACTACTATGTATAACATAGATAAGCCACAGGATATATTGTACAACACAGGAAATGTAGCCATTGCTTTGTTATAACTTTAAATGGAGTATAATCTTTAAAAATATTGAATCATTATGCTCCACGTGTGAAAGTAATATATTATAAATCAATTAAAAAAGAGCCGAAAATTATAAAACAACTGAGAACTGAGGATCAGAAATGCATCAATACTCACCCATATTTATAATACACAGCTTCTCAAGTAAATAATATATAAATCTAAATTCTTGAATGTTCAGGCCCAGAAATACCAAGGAGTAAAATATAGAAGCAATTTTCTTAGATAATAGGTTCCTTATATCTCTCTACATACGTTTCATTGGATTAAGACCAGATTAGATATTATGTGTATGAACCTGACATGGTTGCTTGCCTTTATACCCATTACATAGTTTTAAGGACAGCATTACTTTAACATTTGATATAATCAGATAAAGCACAATGGCTAGTATGAGTTTCATTCTGGTCCCCTTGGTTGTTCCCTTATGGTCACGTCAAACTTCATTGAGGCTAGGATTTCAAAGGGAGAGGCAAGCATTAGTTTAGTGTTACTTATTTCCAAAATAGGCAATTGACCTACTAGTTTGGTTCTTGTGGTTCACTACAGTTATTTTTTTCTGACATATTAACATTATATTGTAAAATATGACTAACTTCTAAAGGAAATTTTTAGTGCTATGCCTAGAAACAAATCAAGAGATACATAACAAGTATATTGATGGAAGTTGTAAGTCACTAAACCCATGATTTAAAAAAATATGATGTTGTGAAAGTGTTACACTCAATATGCCAGCAAATTTGGAAAACTTGGTAGTGGCCACAGGACTGGAAAAAGTCAGTTTTCATTTCAATCCCAAAGAAGGACAATGCCAAAGAATGTTCAAACTACCACACGATTGTACTCATTTCACACGCTAGAAAAGTAATGCTCAAAATTCTCCAAGCTAAGCTTCAACAATATGTGAACTGACCACAGAAAAATCAAGAGTTCCAGAAAAACTTCTGCTTCGTTGATTACACTCAAGTCTTGACTACATGGATCATGACAAACTGTGGAAAATTCTTCAAGAGATGGGAATACCTGACCACCTTACCTGCCTCTTGAGAAATCTGTATGCAGGTCAAGAAGCAACAGTTAGAACCGGACATGGAACAATGGATTGGTTACAAATTGGGAAAGGAGTACATCAAGCCTGTTATCGTCACCCTGCTTATTTAACTTATATGAGAAACGATGGGCTGGATGAAGCACAAGCTGGAATCAAGATTGCCGGGAGAAATATCAATCACTTCAGATATGCAGATGATACCACCCTTATGGCAGATAGTGAAGAGAAACTAAAGAGCCTCTTGATGAAACTGAAAGAGAAGAGTGAAAATGTTGGTTTAAAATTCAACATTCAGATAACTAAGATTACGGCATCTGGTCCCATTGCTTCATGGCAAACAGATGGGGAACAATGGAAACAGTGAGAGACTGTATATTCTTGGGCTCCAAAGTCACTGCAGATGATGACTGCAGACATGAAATTAAAAGACACTTGCTCCTTGGAAGAAAAGCTATGAACAACCTAGATAGCATATTAAAAAGCAGAGACATTACTTTGCTGACAAAGGTCCATCTAGTCAAAGCTATGATTTTCCCAGTAGTCATGTGAGTGTTGGACCATAAAGAAGGTAGAATGCCAAAGAACTGATGCATTTGAACTGTGGTGTTGGAGAAGACTCTGTGCATCCCTTGGACTGCAAGGAGTTCAAACCAGTCCATCCTAAAGGAAATCAGTCCTGGATATTCATTGGAAGGACAGATGCTGAAGCTGAAGTTCCAATACTTCAGTCACCAGATGCAAAGTGAGTTGGTGATGGACAGGGAAGCCTGCATGCTGCGGTCCACGTGGTCGCAAAGAGTCGGACACGACTGAGTGACTGAACTGAACTGATGCCAAGAGCCAACTGATTGGAAAAGACCCTGATGCTGGGAAAGACTGAAGGAAGGAGGAGAAGAGGATGACAGAGAACAAGACGGTTGCAAGGTCTCAGTGACAATGCACATGAATTTGAGCAAGCTCTGGGTGGTGGTGGTGGACAGGTAAGCCTGGCATGCTGCAGTCCATGGAGTTGCAGAGTCCGACACGACTGAACAACTGAACAGCAACAAACCCATGAAGGTTTCTAGATCCACACAGGTCTCTGTATTAACTATAACATTTATAAAAACAATTTTAGTAACTTTTTAAAATAAATATCTGTATATTATACCAGGTCATAACATATAATCTGTATGACTATTGATGGATTACAAAATCTCGGAGTCACAGTTCCTTTTTAAAAAGAAGAAAAAAATCTAAAGTGTTAAGATTAAATAGGACCATTCCATAAACAAATATGTGTGTACTTCTTAATACAAATAACAAGCTGTAATAGACACTAGATATACAGTAGTGAACAATCCTATTTCTCACAGAGCTATAATGAAGAAGGTCAAAAACCACATAATGACAACCTTTGATAAGCTCTATCCTGGACACTGATGGCTACAGCTTTGCATCTTCAACATGTGTTTCCTTTCACCCTTCTATTTATGGAATTTTGCACTTTTAAAGTCAATCTGTCCCAAGGAATTATTATAAACTGATCCTTCTGCCTGTCTATGGCACAAGTAAATAATCACAAAATCCATCCCTAGTCAATGAGACGACCTTGCTCCCTGTTCAAAGTGATGGGAAACTATCTGAGATGAGGCATGTTCATTGAACTAAGAACACAACTGTGGTTATAATATGAGAACAGAATTGCCTTGGGCCACTTTGTCACAATTAGGGGAAAGTCTGGCTAAGAATGAAGCCAAAAAAGAAAACTAGAGTTGAGATATTAAGACAGTGAAAAGGTGTCTTAATGGCATGGTCTCACCCCCAGCTCTATGTATGTTTAACACCCTGAACATTCCTGGACTTCCCATTTTTGTGAGCAAACACAGTCCCTTAGTTTAAGCTAGTTTCAGACTAGGTTTCAATCATCTACAACCAAATGGGCTATAATTATAGGTATAGAGGACAACAGCAGAGTACAATGAGGATAACACAGTGCTTCAAGCAGAGAAAATATCATGAAGATTCTCTATGAGATAAAAAATACGGCAGTGTATTTGAGGAACTATGAACATAATAATACTATTACTGTCACCATAACTATAACTTTTATAGCTTCTAGGTCTTGATTAGAGGCCCTAAGAATAATACCCCTACCAAGATAGTGGCTTCTACCAGACTATCTTTTCATTTGAAACCTGTATTTTATTTAGTCTACTGGGCTATCAAACAGAAGGATTTTTTCCCCCCCTAAATGCAGGTGTTATATAAATAGGAAGGTAGCAGAGAGAAAGACTTAGATTTGGGAAAGAAGATAAGTGGGAGGCCTTGGTAAGCCACTAGGCTGAGGGTCTTAGGAAATCCAAGGATAGTGTAGTAAAAATGAGTTTCCTGGCATAGTTGATAAGACCACTGGAAAGGAAAGTAACTTAAGACTGAAACTAGGATTCCCCAGTTTTGCCTAAGGCTAGCCCTGGCTACATAATTCATCATATCCTCTAAATGAAATTAGGTGATTTGAAATAGTGCTTTCCACTGGTACCAATTTGAAAGACTTGGTTTTTGAAAAGGATAAATTTAGCAAGTTTGAAATCTGCCTTCACTTGTTTATTCTGATTGTTTTAAGTAAGTAGTTAAAAGACAGTCTGATACATGGTATTCTTTCTAAGTACTCTTGAATTCTTAAAATCTTATAATTGGAGTAACTTTGGATAACTGACAGTTACTTTGACTAACAGAAGTTACACTCAGCAAAATAGAAAGGCTTCAGGAGAAATGCTCTGAGTTAGTAGATTTCAGAGAGAGAATGTATAATTACCAATATTCTTTACAGTTTATTTATTGCCATACCTCAAGATCCTGACTCAGCCATGCTTACACAAGCAGACTTTCTCTTACTGTCTTTTTTGGTGTATCTATGGTGCCTATTAATATAGCACCTGAGTGAGATTGTTTAAATTCAAAGGGAGTTTTTGCCTGAAGGAGGGCAGCAGAATTGAGCCCAATGGGAGTTCTATCTGAGTATCTGAGGGCAGAATTTAGTCTACTGGAAGGGCAGTTACTAGCTAGGGATTTAACTACTGCAGCAAAGTTTTAAGGAAGAAAGTAAGTGACAATATAATAGGGGCTTTCTTGTTCCCTCACTTTCCCTAAGTAGAGTTATTTTGATAAAACAAAACAAAACAAAAAAAAAACTGTATTGGACAGACTAGCTCTAAATTATGGCATCTTGAATTTAGAATTTCAATCATTGAGTCTTGAATATCACTCAGATTCTCTGTCAAACAGATTCTATAGAAGAGTTAACAGAGAATATTTAACCTGTCAGCCTTAACAAAAATCAGTATAAAAATATGAGGTAAATATCTCCCTATCTGGCATATATTCAAATCCTTAACTATGAAAATCCCATATGAAAATAATTAATTTAAATGTCATGTATATCTTTAAAAGAAAATAATTCAGATAAAAAAAAG
Source organism: Cervus canadensis (assembly GCF_019320065.1). NCBI lineage: Eukaryota > Metazoa > Chordata > Mammalia > Artiodactyla > Cervidae > Cervus > Cervus canadensis. Next base: position 34,184,281 of record NC_057409.1, on the reverse strand, counting down.
TAGCAGTCATTTTTAGATTAGAAAAAAAAATGACAAGCACCTATTTTTACTGCATGGTAATGGCATCTGTTTCAGACTTTTAATCATTCTATTTGCATTTTTAAAGACACAAGTCATATGTATGTATATGCATACTTATATAAATACAAGTTTATACATATATTATTATTCTAGAGGCAGAGGAAAAAGAAAGTTCATTCTGACACCCACACATAATCATGTTCCCTTCCCCTTTATTCCCCAACATCCTCAAGTCACCACTCTAAGTCTGACTAGTACCTTCCCTGCTACCCTTATATATACATGCATATACACACATACATATAATAACACAAGTGCGTTTGATATGAGTGCAGTAGTCTTTATCATGCAAAATTTTAAAGCGTGAAAAATGTTTTACAGTCATATACTTCAATGGGAACAGATCACAGATATCACCTCTATTGCCTAACAGCTATGCACTCAATATGCCAGCAAATTCGGAAAACTGAGCAATGGCCACAGGACTGGAAAAGGTCAGTTTTCATTCCAATCCCAAAGAAAGGCAATGACAAAGAATTCTCAAACTACCATACAACTGCACTCATCTCACATGCTAGCAAAGTAATGGTCAAAATTATCCAACCCAGGCTTCAACAGTACCTGAATTGAGAACTTCCATAAATTCAATCTGGATTTAGAAAAGGCAGAGAAACTAGAGATCAAATTACCACCATCCAGTGGATCATAGAAAAAGCAAGAGAGTTCTAAAAAAACATTTACTTCTGCTTTACTGACTACCCCAAAGCCTTTGACTGTGTAGATTACAACAAAATGTGGAAAATTTTTAAAGAGATGGGAATACCAGACCACCTTACCTACCTCCGAAGAAATCTGTATGCAGGTCAAGAAGCAAAAATTAGAACTGGACATGGAAAAAAAGACTGGTTCCAAATCGGGAAAGGAGTTTGCCAAGGTTGTATATTGTCACCTTGCTTAGTTAACTTAAATGCAGAATATATTATGTGAAATGCCAGGCTGGATGAAGTACAAGCCGAAATCAAGATTGCTGGGAGAAATATCAATAACCTCAGATATGCAGACAACACTACCCTTATGGTAGATAGTAAAGAACTAAACAGCCTCTTGATGAAAGTGAAAGAGGAGAGTGAAAAAGTTGGCTTGAAATTAAACATTCAGAAAAGATCATGGCATTTGTCTCATAACTTTATGGCAAATAGATGGAAAACAATGGAAACGGTGAGAAAGTTTATTTTGGGGGACTCTAAAATTACTGCAGATGGTGACTGTGGCCATGAAATTAAAAGACACTGTTCCTTAGAAGAAAAGCTGTGACAAACATAGACAGCATATTAAAAAGCAGAGACATCACTTTGCCAACAAAGGTCCTTCTAGTCAAAGTTGTGTTTTTTCCAGTAGTTATGTGTGGATGTGAGAGTTCAGTTCAGTTCAGTTCAGTAGCTCAGTCATGTCAGACTCTTTGTGACCCCATGAACCACAGCATGCCAGGCCTCCCTGTCCATCACCAATGCCCATAGTTTACCCAAACTCATGTCCATTGAGTTGGTGATGCCATCCAACCATCTCATCCCCTGTTGTCCCCTTCTCCTCCTGCCTTCAATCTTTCCCAATATCAGGTTCTTTTCAAATGAGCAAGCTCTTCGTACCAGGTGGCCAAAGTATTGGAGTTTCAGCTTCAACATCAGCCCTTCCAAAGAATACCCAGGACTGATTTCCTTTAGGATGGACTGGTTGGATCTCTTTGCAGTCCAAGAGACTCTCAAGAGTCTTCTCCAACACCACAGTTCAAAAGCATCAATTCTTCTGCATTCAGCTGTCTTTATAGTCCAACTCTCACATCCATATATGACTACTGGTAAAAACCATAGCCTTGACTAGACAGACTGTTGCTGGCAAAGTAATGTTTCTGCTTTTTAATATGCTGTTTAGGTTGGTCATAAGTTTCCTTCCAAGAAGAAAGCGTCTTTTAATTTCAAGGCTGTAATCACCATCTGCAGTGATTTTGGAGTCCAGAAAAATAAAGTCAGCCACTGTTTCTAACTGTTTCCCCATCTATTTGTCATGAAGTGATGGGACTGGATATCATGTTCTTAGTTTTCTGAATGTTGAGCTTTAAGCCAACTTTGTCACTCTCCTCTTTCACTTTCATCAAGAGGCTCTTTAGTTCTTCTTCACTTTCTGTCATAAGGGTGATGTCATGTGCATATCTGAGGTTACTGATATTTCTCCCAGCAATCTTGATTCCAGATTGTGCTTCATCCAGCCCAGTGAGAATTGGACTATAAAGAAAGCTGAGCACCGAAGAAGTGATGCTTTTGAACTGTGGTGTTGGAGAAAACCCTTGAAAGTCCCTTGAACTGCAAGGAGATCCAACCAGTCCATCCTAAAGGAAATCAGTCCTGAATATTCGTTGGAAGGACTGATGCGAAAGCTGAAACTCCAATACTTTGACCACCTGATGTGAGGAACTGACTCATTGGAAAAAACCCTGATGCTGGGAAAGACTGAAGGCAGGAAGAGAAGGGTACGACAGAGGATGAGATGGTTGGATGGCATAACTGATTCAATGGACATGAGTCTGAGCAAGCTTCAGGAGTTGGTGATGGACAGGGAAGCCTGGCATACTATAGTACATGGGGCAACAAAGAGTTGGACATAACTGAGTGAAGGAACTGAACTGATGGATTTTGTGCTCCATATAGGAGAGGTCCCTTGGGACACATGACTAATTAGTGGAGGACTTCCAATGAGGCAAGATTTCTTACTTCCAGTGAGATGCTTTCTTCATAATGACAGGTTGCCAATTGTCAACAATCACATATCATGTGCTATACTGTCTTTCCCTGTGTGTGTGTATTATATGTCTGTGTTTATGTTATGTATGAGGAGTGAAAGCTTATCAATGGGCTAACAAAGCTGACAAAGAGAAAGTATCAGTGACATTCTTTTGGCATGACAAATATTCTACATGTACCACATAGTAGGCACTATTCCAGGTAGTGTAAACATACAGCTCAAAGAAAAAAAACAAAAAACTCTTACTATGGTGCTTATTAGTCTAACTGAACAAGACTAAAAAACACAACCACAATGACTGTGTGTGTTTGAGTTTGTAAAAGTGATTATACAAGTTGAAAGTTATAAGAGACCCCAGAGAAAATGCAACTGTTTCCACACCTTTGGATGTTTTCTATGACTACTTCTTCCAAATATTATATCTACCAACCTGCACTGTCTTACAAAGCAAAAAATTTATTATGGGAAAGGAAGCTCTGCTTCAGCCATTTAGATGTGAGTAGCAGTCATAACACTCTTATCTGTCCAAGCATGTTTAAGATTGAAATGACTTTTACACAGTCCATGGCAACATTTCCTGTAGATGGTACCAATTAATTAAAGAGAACATAGAGGTACAGATGATTCTAAGGAACAATTCTGAGTACAAATGATAGTCCTGTATATACTTTAATCAGTTCTAGTGTAATCTTATCATGTGTTTTTAAAAGGCTTTACACTGATTTTTATTTTCTTGGAAAGTGGGAAAAACTGTGTTGAAATTAAGTTAATTTCATCGATAGTGGTAAATCAGGTCCATTTATGAAAGGATAAAATGTGCTTTAAATGTGCTACTGAATCACAGGTGCCATTTAGCTTGTTCTTTCAAACATTAGCTCAGGATCTACCTATCTATCTATCTATCTATAGGCAACTGACCTTAAAAGGTCAGTATCATTCCAGTCCCAAAGAAAGGCAATGCCAAAGAATGTTCAAACTACCGCACACTTGCACTCATTTCACACATTAGCAAAGTAAGCTCAAAATTCTCCAAGCCAGGCTTCAACAATACATGAACTTAGAACTCCCAGATGTTCAAGCTGGATTTAGAAAAGGCAGAGGAACCAGAGATCCAATTGCCAATATTCATTGAATCAAAGAAAAAGGAAGATAATTCCAGAAAATCATCTGCTTCATTGACTATGTTAAAGACTTTTACTACATGGATCTCAACAAACTATGAAAAACTCTTAAAGGGATGGGAATAGTAGATCACCTTACCTGCCTCCTGAGAAATCTGTATGCAGGTCAAGAAACAACAATTAGAACTAGACATAGAACAACAGACTGGTTCCAAATTGGGAAAGGAGTACTTCAAGATTGTATATTGTCACCCTGCTTATTTAAATTATATGCAGAGTACATCATGCAAAATGCTAGACTGGATGCAGCACAAGCTGGAATCAAGACTGCTGGGAGAAGTATCAATAACCTCAAATATGCAGGTGACACCACCCTTATGGCCGAAAGCATAGAGGAACTAAAGAGCTTCTTGATGAAAGTGAAAAAGGAGAGTGAAAAAGCTGACTTAAAACTGAACATTCAAAAAAATAAAGATCATGGTATCTGGTCCCATCACTTTGTAGCAAGTAGATGGGGAAACAATGGAAACAGTGACAGACTTTATTTTCTTGGGCTCCAAAATTATTACAGACGGTGACTGTAGCCATGAAATTAAAAGACTCTTGGTCCTTGGAAGAAAAACTATGACAAATCTAGAGAGTGTATTAAAAATAGAGACATTACTTTACCAACAAAGGTCCATATAGTCAAAGCTATGGTTTTTCCAGTATTCATGTATCGATGTGAGAGCTGGACCATAAAGAAATCTGAGCCTCAAAGAATTGATGCTTTCAAACTGTGGTGTTGCAGAAAACCCTTGAGAGTCCCTTGGACTGCAAGGAGATCCAACCTGTCAATCCTAAAGGAAATCAGTCCTGAATTTTCATTGGAAGGACTGATGTTGAAGCTGAAGCTCCAATACTTTGGCCGCCTGATATGAAGAACCGACTCATTTGAAAAGATCCTGATGCTGGTAAATGTTGAAGGCAGGAGAAGAAGGGGATGACAGAGGGTGAGATGGTTGGATGGCATCATCCACTCAATGGACATGAGTCTGAGAAAGCTCCAGGAGATGGTGATAGACAGGGAATCCTGGCGTGCAGGAATCCATGGCATTGCAAAGTGTAAGATATGACTGAGTGACTGAACACAACAATCTATATCTATTATCTATATATACCTAAAAATGTATACACATATAAACACATACATACATTAATATATATCTTTTTTTATTTTATGTGGTGTTCAACTAATTAGATATAAGAAGAAGCACAGTCCTAGACACAATGCAAATGGTCAAAAATCACCATTTGATCAACATTACATATGTGTGCTTTTATTCTGGGTTACAAAATTAGAAAACTAAGATCATGGCATCTTCTCCCATAACTTCATGGCAAATAGATGGGGAAACATGAAAACAGTGAGAAACTTTATTTTTGGGGCTCCAAAATCACTGCAGATGGTGACTGCAGCCATGAAATTAAAAGATGCTTGCTCCTTGAAAGAAAAGCTATAACCAACCTAGACAGCCTATTAAAAAGCAGAGACATGACTTTGCCAACAAAGCTCCGTCTAGTCAAAACTATGATTTTTCCAGTAGTCATGTATGGATGTGAGAGTTGGACCATACAGAAATCTGAGCACCGAAGAATTGATGCTTTTGAACTATGGTGTTGGAGAAGACTCTTGAGAGTCCCTTAGACAGCAAGGAGATCTAACCAGTCCATCCTAAAGAAAATCAGTCCTGAATATTCATTGGCAGGGCTGATGCTGAAGCTGAAACTCCAATACTTTGGCCACCTGATGCAAAAAGCTGACTCATTGGAAAAGACCCTGATGCTAGGAAAAATTGAAGGCAGGAGGAGAAGGGGACGACAGAGGATGAGATGGATGGCACCACCAACTCAATGGACCTGAGTTTGGATAAACTCTGGGAGTTGGTGATGGATGAGGAGGCCAGGTGTGCTGCAGTCCATGGGGTCACAAAGATTCAGACATGACTGAGCAACTGAATTGACTGAATTAACAAATCTGAATATTTTTAACTGTTAAAATATATTAACTATAATTGACATCAAATACTTAGTTGACTAGAGAAATCAAGTTTCACAGACTGTATAGCCAGTTTCTAACAAGCATTCTCCTCATAACATCAGAAAAACTTTCAGGGTATTTAACTACTTTTCAGAAATATTTTATCAGGCTCCTTCAGAACAACTGTAGTAAAGGGAAAGTGGCAGAGAATAATACTTTGTATTTTGTCTGTGGGCTAATATTAGCGAGAGAACACAATTTTTAGGCAGAAAACTAAAAGTACACTAAAGGATATAAAATATATGTCTCATTTTTATCCAGTCTAAAATACATTCAGAGGATGACGTTTTTAGCAGTAAACTGTTTTATTCTCTCCATCACTCTCTCATATCATTCATAATGTTAAGTCTTAACAGTATAGCTATTAATTACCTAAATATACACATATACATGTATAAATTTCCTTCAACCTGTAACATATAATACATGATATCTATTGGTATTATACCCAGTCTCTTTCTCAAAAGCTGTAACTTTGAAATTTCTCAGAAACATCTACTTATATAATTATATATATATATGGGTTATATTGAAACTGTACTTAGAATATTTTAAAAAATTCTTAAAAATATACTTCTTTAAATTCAAAAATAGCTCATAATGTCTAGAAGCCTTAAAACTGTCTTCAAGTTGGCAAAATGTTGAAATGTGTGAATTAAGTATAATAGAATAAACCACATTTAAAACCATATATAACTAGAACTATAGTATAGTTCTATTTACCTACTCTAAACAGCTTCAAAAGTCAGGTCAGGAAAATGAATGACTGTAGGGAGCTTGATAGAGTGTAAACATTTGGATGCGTAAATCTCATTCAGGTTCACATCCATATGCCCCGAGGGCAAAGCCAGGCATGAAGCCTTTGCATGTTTCCTACCGGACTGGGTCATACGTGGCGATATTTGCTCTATGGTCTTGTGATGAGGCAGCGTGGGGAGAACCAGCTGGCCAAGGCTAATGCACCATCTGGACTGAAAAAATATTGCCAATTCCATTGGCAGAGGGGAAAGAGTGAGTTTGTAATCGAGCTATAAATCATAAGCAGGTCTTGCAAGTTGTCAATTAAAAGTCTGATATATTGATGTCCTCAATGCATGGGTGACTTCTTGCTTTTTAAATATCACTATTTACATAATAAAATCCCTTTAAATATCAATCTTTACCTAATACAAATTACTCAAAGCACCCATAAGAAACAAATCAGCACATTAAGAAATGTGACTTAGAGGAAAAAAAAAAGAAGATAAATCCGCTGATCACGGTTGTGGCAGCATTCCTGAGTAGCCAGATGATAATATTTTAACTTTAAAGCTTAAACTGTGATAATTTTCACTGGCTGTATTATCTTCATGCATTTCTCTGTCTCAAAAGAGAAGAAAATTCTTATATTAGCACCCATTTATTCATACACACACATACACACATACACAAATTACTGTTTGCCACAACATTATGAGCTTGTGAAAAGATCACAGTTTTGTGCAAAGTATCTGTGAATCATAGAGAGGCTGCAGTGATATGGGAAGGGTTAACAATAATATAAAATACCTAGGATATAGTAGCTGTGCAATAAAAGACAACTATATTATGTGATGTAGGGAAATGATACATTTGCAGTCTCTACTTAAATATTCTTTGTGTTACTTTTTAATCAGAGTAGTAGTATGAATTATAGTCAAAAAACAGAGAACATAAAATTCAAAATTAGCCCTGAAATTTTGGCCAGGCATTGATCAAATTCATCACTAGACTCCACTCAGTCAACTCTTAATTTTGTTTTGGTTCAGTAGCTAAGTCATATCCAACACTGTACAACTCCATGGACTGTTGCACACCAGACTTCCCTGTCCTCCACTCCTGGAGTTTACTCAAGTTCTTGTTCATTGATTTGGTGATGCTGTCTAACCATCTCATCCTCTGCCACCCTCTTTTCCTTAATGCTTTTATTATTTTATTTTTTGAGGTTGTCTCAATCAGATGACTCTAGGATTGATCAAGCTCTGTTGCCAGTCTATAAAAACTTCTGGGATAATCACCAGACAAGACAACTCAAACAATATGTGAACAGCTCTACATTAGGTGCTTTGAGTGAATGTGAGTGAGTGAAAGTTGTTCAGTTGTGTCCAACTCTTTATGACTCCATGGACTATATAGTCCATGCAATTCTCCAGGGGAATCTTCCCAACCCAGAGATTGAACCCAGGTCTCTCGCATTGCAGGCAGATTCTTTACCAGCTGAGCCACCAGGAGCTAATCTACAATGATATATTAGCAACTACAGGGATCCCCCTGATGGTCAGAACTGAAACTATGGTTATATTTGATCAAGGTTGAAGTATCAGAGACGTCTGGACAAATATGACCAGCTTTGCAGGTTTCTATCAATTTCTACTCATCAATATATATTCCTGAGACAAAGTAGGATAATTATAGAATGAAACAAAAAATCTAGTCAAGTGTAAAACACAGAACTGATGCTTTCCAATAAGAGAATCCCAGCTGCTTCTAATTCAGAAAAAGGCATTGCTCTAATGAACTTGAAATGCTATATATAACAGTTTTTCAGTACTGTGCATAAATATTTAAAATCAGATACTAGAATTTAGAGAAATATCAAAATAAATGCATTCAAAGATATGAAATTAAATTAGTATATCCTCTTCTTCTTTTCTCTCTGCTGCTCTCCTAGATAGCCTATACCCTCACGGTCTCCCTTCAACCCATTTTCTACCCTACTCTGTACCTCAGAAGGCAGAGACTGCATCTCGTTTGCCAACTAGCTTCCGTCTGTATGTGAACAACCTGAGAAGACCTTCAGGAGTTTGGGGTGCAAGAGGACAGAGACTTTCAACTATTCACCAGGACTGGGACCAGGGTGAGGTAAGCGAGCAGCCCTAAGTGTAAAATTTAAGGAGGAACTCACTCTCAGGTACTAGCAACATTTAGTCATGCCATTTTTGTACCAAGTCTGCATTCCTCAACAAGTATAACTCCCTCAAAATACACTCTCGTGGGTGATTCCAACTCTCATTGGACTCCCATAGCACTGGTCAGCCATAAAGGTGATAATAACTCTAATGTTGCTAATCTTTATCTCATCATCCCTTATTGTATTCTTGCTGGCTCATACCTGTTGTTAAATTCTCTTTCCTGCACTGGCTGTGATAAAATGTCATTTCCGAGTTTAAAGTTAGCTTACAAGTATGTTGTTATGCACATTTGAGTATTCACAAATTTGGGACTAGTACCATTTCTTAAATAAATTAATATTTGTAAGTATCACTATTTATATAGAAGAAGTGGCCTTAAAATTAATTGGCAGCAGTATATAATCCACTTCTCATTACTGAATAAACTTTTGATTTCACTTAAAGTTAATGTCTGTATGATATATATGAGATCAAAAATCACTTTATTGAAACAAAAATCAATCTGTTGTTGTACGTGATTTCTCACTTCTTCATCCCTACCTGAAATGACATTTTTAAACATTAATGAAACCTTTATGATCAAAACAAATCAATTCTATTGAAGTGTGATACTATTTTGCTTGTTTCTTAGAAGCTAACAATTTATATTCATTTTGTCACAAATGTTATAAAATTAAAATGTTTTTATTAAGTAATGACATATATAAAGCTGATAACTTCATTTTGTAAAAGACAAAACTGAAATCAATAGATGTAAAATAGATTTGAAATATCTAACAATTAAGAGAATTTATCACCACATATTTATAAATGACTATTTACTTACATGGTTTTTGATAAATGTGTTCAATACTGTAATATCTCAAATAAAGTAGGAAATGTTTCCCAAAAAACTTGAAAGATGATGATAGAAAGGTGTATATAATGTGCACTCAAGTATAATTTTAAACCAAATGTAAATATATATAAGAATATATATATTCACTAATATCTTTAAAATAAACAGAATCATTTCTAATGGCCATTATATGTAAATTATATTTATATGTAATATAATTATATGTATATTATATGTAAATATATGGCCATTAGAAATGATTCTGTTTATTTTAAAGATATTTGTGAATGCAAACTAGTACAGCCGCTATGGAAAACAGTGTAGAGATTTCTTAAAAAACTGGAAATAGAACTGCCATATGACCCAGCAATCCCATTTCTGGGCATACACACTGAGGAAACCAGATCTGAAAGAGACATGTGCACCCCAGTGTTCATCGCAGCACTGTTTATAATAGCCAGGACATGGAAGCAACCTAGATGCCCATCAGCAGATGAATGGATAAGGAAGCTGTGGTACATATACACCATGGAATATTACTCAGCCATTAAAAAGAATTCATTTGAATCAGTCCTAATGAGATGGATGAAACTGGAGCCCATTATACAGAGTGAAGTAAGCCAGAAAGATAAAGAACATTATAGCATACTAACACATATATATGGAATTTAGAAAGATGGTAACGATAACCCTATATGCAAAACAGAAAAGAGACACAGAAGTACAGAACAGACTTTTGAACTCTGTGGGAGAAGGTGAGGGTGGGATGTTTCAAAAGAACAGCATGTATACTATCTATGGTGAAACAGATCACCAGCCCAGGTGGGATGCATGAGACAAGTGCTCGGGCCTGGTGCACTGGGAAGACCCAGAGGAATCGGGTGGAGAGGGAGGTGGGAGGGGGGATCGGGATGGGGAATACATGTAACTCTATGGCTGATTCATATCAATGTATGACAAAACCCACTGAAATGTTGTGAAGTAATTAGCCTCCAACTAATAAAAAAAAAAAAAAAAAGATATTTGTGACCAAACATCCTTAAAATACTATATAAAAACATATCAATGTAAATTAAATGTGAAAATATTTGAATTTTGAAATAGTTTCAGACCATTCACACACAAAAAACAAAATAGCAAGTAAATAAAAATATATCCTTATAAGAAGACAGAAAAACATTGCTGAAATCTGGTGTTTTAATTAGATGTTCACTTGAAATGTAAATGATTGGGGGAAATGTATCATTATTTTACTGCAATTCATTCTCACTAACAGATTTTTAAAAGGAGCATCTTTTGGGAATTGAATATTTTATAAAGAATGTAATTAAAAGACAATTTTGTCCAGCTCCCTGAATCCAGATATAGTTTGGAACTTTTGGCCTGGAGAAGGCAATGGCAACCCACTCCAGTACTCTTGCCTGGAAAATCCCGTGGACGGAGGGACCTGGTAGGCTACAGTCCATGGGGTCGCTAAGAGTCAGACACGACTGAGCAACTTCACTTTCACTTTCATGCCTTGGAGAAGGAAATGGCAACCCACTCCAGTGTTCTGGCCTGGAGAATCCCAGGGACAGGGGAGCCTGGTGGGCTGCTATCTATGGGGTCGCACAGAGTCGGACACGACTGAGGTGACTTAGCAGCAGCAGCAGCAGTCAAGACTCTAGTCAATTCTATTGATGTTCACTCCTTTTGCACTTGAAGATCAATCATATTCCACATTACTTGGTAAAAGAGATCAGTTTCTATATAAAGAAAATGCCTTACATAGTTCTCACTTCACAGATAAATGCAATCACAACTTCACATATCTTTCTATGTAATCTAATTTAGAAGATAAAAATTGAAAATTTGCTATACTCCAACTTTCCTGTCAGAAATTAGAAATCCAAACTTTATATTAGCTGTGATAAAATACTTTTGTTTTGTTTTGTGGGAAGAGAAACTTGAGAGTAGTTTTCCTTACTGGAGAGTATATTTCTTTTAAGAAACCATCATATCTAGTACTTCAGCCCCTACCAAGTCTACAAGGTCCCTTAAAAAAACTCCGTGTAGGTAAAGTAAGAGTTCTTTCCTGTTTACACTGAGAAACTCGCTCCCTCCTGTATCTAGGACTCTACCATCCTTAATCTTGCTTATGATTCTTAACGAAAACTTTCAGTATGAAACTTACTAAAACATTCAATAAAAGAATCAAAGAATATGCTCTTTTGCACAGTTGCCTACACAACATACAGCAAAGTCAAACACATAGCAAAATGATGTTTCCATTGAGATGGAAATTAGGTGAATGAAGAGCATCTAATGGACATGGGAAGTGTCAGATCAACCAATGCTTATGGAAGTTTTAGAAACTGGAATGCGAGGTCCTAAATGATTGCTTTTAAAGAGTATATGCCATTTACTCATTCTAGAAATTACATATATTAGTCTTTATTCATTCTGTAGTAACTTCTTCTTTCAATGTGAAATGCTTCTCTCTGCATGATAATAATTATCCCAATAACAGGTAACATTTACTGTGAGCTCAGTTTTCCAAGTGCAAACCACAGGGTTAAAGGCTTACAGAGATTAAATCATTTAGTCCTCATAACAATCTGTGAGGCAGCTATTACAATTATTGACCCCAGTTTACAAATCTAGGAAGTACCACAAAATTAACACTTCTGAGGTCATACATACCCAATAATGAAGCAAATAAACTTAAATCAAACTACTCTGTTATACTGTTCCACAACACTACAAAGAAGGCAGCCCAATATAGTTCACAATAATTTCAATTATTTTTGCTGTAAATTTCAGAATCATTTATGGGCAATTAAATTCTAATATTGACATTAATTAGTTGATTAATTAATTTCCAACAAGGTTCATATAGTCATAGCTATATGGTTTTTTCAGTAGTCATGTACAGATGTGAGAGTTGTACCACAAAGAAGGTTGAGAACCGAAGAACTGATGCTTTTGAATTGTGGTGCTGTTGAAAACATTTGAGAGTCCCTTGGACAGTAAGGAGATCAAACCCATCAATCCTAAAGGAAATTGACCCTGACTATTCATTGGAATGACTGATGTAGAAACTGAAGTTCCAATCCTTTGGCCAGCTAATGCAAAGAGCCAATTCACTGGAAAAGACCCTGATGCTGGGAAAGATTGCAGGCAGGAGGAGAAGGGGACGACAGAGGATGAGATGGTTGGATGGCATCACCGACTTAATGGACAGTAGTTGGAACAAACTCAGGGAGATAGTGAAAGACAGGGAAGCCTGGCATGTAGCATTCCATAGAGAGTAGGACATGATTTAGCCACTGAACAAAAACAATGATTGACATTAATGCTAGACAATCTCGTTGAAGAATACAACGAATATCTTCTCAATGTTAGGATACAGAATTTATGAGAAAAGTCTAAGTTGTTTACACAAATATGATATAAAAATATAGCACCCAATATAATCTTCATTGTTTCAGTAAACACATAATAATGACAGTTCTCCATTGATATCCACAGAGGATTGATTGGTTCCAGGAGCTCCCTCATGCATACCAAGATCTGCAGAAGCTCAATTCTCTTACATAAAATGGTTTAGTCCAGTGAATGCAGTTACTCTTCCCGTATCTGTTTTCAAGTCCAAAGATTCAACCTACTGCTAATCAAAGTTGAATCCGAAGATGCAAAACCCTCAGATGCGGCTGGCCTACTTTATCTGTTCTTAAGTCACATATTCCCTCTACTAATATTTACTGAGTCCTAACCATGTGCAAGGAATTGTCCTAGGTGCTGTTAAATCTTGCCTAACCTCCCCTGAGATTTTACTTTGAGTCTCATTACTGAACATCTATGTATAATAATGGCAGGGACACAGAGGTAATGATATAGCATTATTTAAAAATAATAGCCCAATAATGTCAGCATGGTATCACCGTCTTAGGCATCAGGAAAAGCAGCAGGGGCCTGAAAACTCAGATTTCAAGCACTAATGAGCAGTGATAGCCAACAGAACAGTGGCCTGTTGTTTGAAAAGATTGGTGAATCTTTATAATAGTTTTCACAAACTATCTATCTCTTTCAATTCAGTTTGTTTTATTCACAATACTGCCACATAGCATGGCAGAAATTTTGTTTGTTTTTAGTTTGACATTTTAACTACTGTGTCCTACATTAGATCAGTCAGAAATAGTCTCCAAATGTGACTTGGAGAAAACAGCATTTTTTTTTTTCACTGAGGTATACACTTATGGTCTCATATGCTCACTTTTCTTCCTTTCTTACCTGAATCATTGGAGCAAAAATGGAAAAAGTCATTACATCAGCGAATTAGTTCACCCAAGGAGCAGCCTCAAACCACAGGTTAATTTGAACTGTTCAAATATAATTACTTAAAAAGGAAAGGATTCATTACTTTTGTGGTGTTTGCTGGTTCACTGCACCATTGTCAGAGATTGTCAATAAACAAATTACATCTAACACTCTGCCCTTCTGCTGAACAGGTCTGAGAATACCTACTTGCATATTATGCTTTGTTTCCATTTTTATGTGTGACCCATATTCACATGCTCTGGGTTTTAACATTTTAAAATACTCTCAATTTCACTAAATAATTGTGTAAAAGCAATACAAGCAGTCTAATATAAATATACATAGGACACTTAAATAAAACATTTATGTTGTTATATAGTGTCAGCCTGTCTTTTGTTTGTTTTTTAACCAGGAGTTTCATGAAACTGGCTGAAAATGATACAAATACATCTGCATTTGTCTTGCAAGAATGCCCATAGCTTTGATCAAATTCATAAAGTATCCCAGTCCACACACACACACACAAAGATGAAGAAGCACTGCTCTAGAAAACTATTTTTAACAGTGACTAAAAACTAAGATATAAACTGAGACAAGAACAGAGGAGTGGGCAGAGTGTGAAAGGAACCACTCAAATAATTACAAACTAGGTGCCAGAGTTAAACTATATACATACTTCGTTACTTTATGAGATTCACAAAATATAAGGAAAATACAATTACTGATATTTTCTCAGATGAAACATTATAAATGGACTCAGAGAATCTGGTTTCTAATCTTAGCAATGCTTTTGACTCATAGACAAATATATCTCTCCAATGTGCAAGTATCATTATTTCTGTCTGTTTTATTCAGGCATTAAAAAGATAAATTTTTGAAAAATGTAGTAACACTTCGGCATGTGCTTAATGCAAATCTCTATAAAGCAAAGATTCTTAATTTCTAACATAATTGCTTTGATGCAAGAAGATGGTTGGAGAAACAAAACAATTTCCTCTCTGATTTTCTTTGTTTAGTCAGGAATATTATTCCATTAAAAATGTTTTTCATCAATTGTACTAAAAGATTTAGAATATCTCTGGCTGGATCCTCACTACCAGATGGTATATTCAATAAGCTTTTATAACACTTTAGAAGCACTGTAAACCTTTACTTTCCTGATTCTATATCTTGCTCTGTTCTTGCTATAGCTTCCTCTATCACAATCATACTCTGATATCTGAAAATCCCCATATATTATACTACCATCCCTATTTTTTTTTCTTGATCTTAGATATTTTTACAATGTTAAATAAAGGTAAGCTTAAATGTTATACATCATTAGAGGCCATCCCAATTCCCAATGATGTATAATCTGAAAGCTTGAAATAGAATAAAATGAACTGATGAAAGATCAAAGACCAATATATGCCATCTAAAGAAACATGATACAGAAATATTTCAAAACTTACTCTACAGAAATTTGTGAGATATATATATCATATATCTCACAAACTTCTTAGTCTGTACTATATTATGTGTTTCAGAAATGGTTCATTCACAACACTAATATTAAAAAACATTCATACTGACCAGACATCATGCTAGGTGTTAGACATACGTTGGTAATCATGACTAATTCAGGAATCCTGCTAGTAACCTTTATAATAAAAATCCTTACATACTCATAGATGATGAATATGGATTCAGAGGTTATGTGCCCACAACTCCAAGCATTACCAATTCCACAGACAATAATATTAATGAGTCTCCCTGCATCAGTTCAGTTCAGTTGCTCAGCTGTGTCCGACTCTTTGCAACCCCATGAATCACAGCACACCAGGCCTCCCTGTCCATCACCAGCTCCTGGAGTTTACTCAAACTCATGTCCATCGAGTTGGTGATGCCATCCAGCCATCTCATCCTCTGTCGTCCCCTTCTCCTCCTGCCCCCAATCCTTCCCAGCATCAGGGTCTTTTCCAATGAGCCAACTCTTCACATGAGGTGGCCAAAGTATTGGAGTTTCAGCTTCAGCATCAGTCCTTCCAATGAACACCCAGGACTGATCTCCTTTAGGATGGACTGGTTGGATCTCCTTGCAGTCTAAGGGACTCTCAAAAGTCTTCTCCAACAGCACAGTTAAAAGGCATCAATTTTTTGGGGCTCAGCTTTCTCCACAGTCCAACTCTGACATCCATACATGACTACTAGAAAAACCTTAGCCCCTGCATAACCTCCCTCAAAAGCCCTGATACTACATGTCGTCCTAATTCTTTGCTTCTCAAATATGGATACCACGGGCCAGGTGATATTTGAAATTACAGGGCAAATATGATTTTGAAATTTGGCAAATGATATTATACCCTATTTATTTTATATAAACACACGAAATTAAAAATCCACAAATAACCTTTAAAATAAAATATAAGTCTTGAAGAAAATGTAATGTTCTCAGCAAGGATACTATTTCTCTATCATCTGCCACCAGGGATATGAGAGGGAAAGGGACACATCATGGCATAATTGTGCCTTGTAGCTTTTGATAATCCTCTCATTATCACCATTAGTTGAAGAAGAACCTGAATTTGGACAGGCTGATTCCATCATTTGGTAGACATGTGACTTGTGGAAAGCCACATATGTTGTGAACCTCAGTTTCCCCATTTGTAATAGGAGGCCACCACCACTTACTACAAAGAATATAATATATAAATTACCTGGCATAGAGGAAATTAAAGAGCTAACAGTTCTTTTTAACTTTCCCTGGAGTGACTAGATATATGCTGACAAAGAGAATAATATATTTAACAGAAATATTTAATAATGTATTAGTCTTTAAGTAGATGTAAACTATTGGTACAAAATCTTCCCATTTCAGAATCCTTACTTCAGCTCTATTCAATACAAACAAATCAAATTTGCAACACAACAGTTTTTATTCCATAACTCCCAAGTGTTTGAATTTATGAGCCAAAAAAATAAAGGGTGAATTAGATTCCACTTTATTACCCTGTATAATTGCAGTTCAATAAAAGATTACAAAATATGAGTTTCTGGATTTTCTAAGGAATCATCTCTATTTTTATTAGGTAAGTTGTATCTCAAAAGTCAAAGAATTTGTGTAATTGATGAAAGAGATGAATGGCTCTTGTGAATTTCCAAAGGGATAAAACATTATGATCCCCTATAAGACATGGATAAATATTTTAGTTTTGCCTAGGTAATTAGTGTAATTTTTAAAAAGATTGCACTTATTATTTTTGTTAAGAAAACAGACATGAGTATGTGAATGTTATTTTATTTCCATGTAAATGAATCATCTTCCCTTCATTGTGACGCTATTACCTCCATTCATGTACAAAAGCAATTGCATACATTTATGTAAGGCTTCAGACAGAAGAGATCGTCAGATTTTCTCCCTATTTCTCCTCTTTGACAAAACACTCCAATTATTTATGTTTGATTGTAGCCTCTCCTTATCATGTAAATATAGTAGTATCTCTTTATCTGCAGCTATAAAGACATCTTTTTTTCCCTTTTAACCAGGCTTCAGTTCACAAATTGGGAGAAACTCTGTCCAACTGAGACTTGATTTTTGTAAATCCTGAAGACAGGCTCTATTTACCTAGCACCTATTTAATATAGCTTAAGTCCTGGCAGTTGTAAAGGAAATGTCTCATGGAGATTTTCCTTAATTTTAAATATATCTTAGAATTTCACTTTAAATTTGTTTAGACCTTATAGTTTGGCCACCATTTTTAATCTGCAACATTTCCCAAAGAATCATTAGTTTTAATGAATTCAAAGCCATTATTAATGATCAGTAACTGAAAATTAAACTATCTTTAATATAAGGTTAAATGCTTAAAATCAGAGACAATCTTTGTTACTAACCATGCTGTTGTTTTAGGAAGCCATGTTTTCCTTGAGGCAGCTAGCCTAACAAATACTTAATTTAGAACAGAAGAGCAGAAAAGAAGAAACATTTGATGAAATAGGAGGAAATCAAGTACATAAAATGATTCTAAAATAGGTAATTTTCCTATTTTCCCAACATAAATAACAGCAGATACATTAACCTCTCCTCTTTTTACAGTTATACTTTGGTCTCTATGGAAAGTTGATAAGCAATGCCAGAAACGGAGATTTCAAACCACACAGGTACCAGCAGTATTGCTAAACATGACTTGGCTAAAGACACTTCCAACAGAATCAAAATTCAAGGATGTTCAGAAATTCAAGAAGCTTCTATCTAGTAAGAACTCAAAATATTCAGTTCAGTTGCTCAGTAGTGTCCGCTCTTTGCAGCCCCATGGACTGCAGGATGCCAGGCTTTCCTGTTCATCACCAACTCCTGAAGCTTGCTCAAACTCATGTCCATTGAATTGGTGATGCCATCCAACCATCACATCCTCTGCCGTCCCCTTCTCCTCCTGCCTTCAATCTTGCCTGGCATCAGGGTCTTTTCCAATGAGTCAGTTCTTCCCCTCAGGTGACCAAAGAATGAAGTTTCAACTTCAGCATCAGTCCTGCCAATGAACATTCAGGACTGATTTCCTTTAGGATTGACTGGTTGGATCTCCTTGCAGTCCAAGGGACTCTCAAGAGTCTTCTCCAACACCACAGTTAAAAAGCATCAATCCTTTGGCACTCAGCTTTCTTTAGAGTCCAAATCTCACATCCATATATGACTACTGGAAAAGCCATAGCTTTGACTAGATGGACTTTTGTTGGCAAAGTAATGTCTCTGCTTTTTAATATGCTGTCTAGGTTGGTCATAACTTTTCTTCCAAGGAGCCAGCATCTTTTAATTTCATGGCTACAGTTACCATCTGCAGTAATTTTGGATCCCCCAAAATAAAGTCTCTCACTGTTTCCATTCTTTCCCTATCTATCTGTCATAAAGTGATGGGACCAGATGCCATAATCTTAGTTTTCTGAATGTTGAGTTTCCAGCCAACATTTTCCACTCTCCTCTTTCACTTTCAATAAGAGGCTTTTTAGTTCATCACTTTCTGCCATAAGGGTGGTGTCATCTCATATCTGAGGTTATTGATATTTTCCCAGCAATCTTGATTCTAGCTTGTTTCCCATGAACAGTATGAAAATATTCCAATATTGATCCCAGCTTGATTCCCACAAACACTATGAAAATATTCAGTGACAGAAAAAGGTGTCAGAAAGTACACATAGAGAGAACTAATTTGAAGATGGTAAAAGAATGAAAGATTCCTGAGAAGAACTAGAAAAATCTTATGAGAAACAGGTAACCTCAAAGAATAATGTGTTCATAGAATAAAAGAGATGTGAGGGGAATCTGGTTGTGACATCTGTCACCCCACTGATCGCCAGGGTTGATTCGGCTGATCTGGCTGTCTAGGCTGGTGTCCCCTTCTTCCCTCACCACTCCATGTGTGTCCCTCCTGAAGCAGTGCACTTGATGGAAGAGGATGACCCTCCCGGCTAGAGGAGGACCAGTCTTTGGTCAAGGGTATGCAAGTAGCTCTGCTCCCCTGCAAGAACCTCCAAATAAGCTCTCAAAAAACAAAGAGAATGAATGAAAAGTCTGTGTAAATTAAACATTAACAGCAGGGAATACTCTTTAGCATAGCTAGTAGAATCTGCTTATGTGGCATTAACTAAAATCATAGAATAAAAACAAGAAAATACAAATGGGAAATACACATTCAGGCACCATATAGAAATTCCTTTATAAAAGAATCTGGCCAAGTAGTGCCTAAAACCTGCAGACATTGATGCAATATGGTGTTAATGTCCTGAGAGAGGAAAGACAAGAGAACATGAAGACTACACTTTAAGAGAACTTCCACAGGAATGTTGTTAAAATTATTGTCTCTGATTGAGGAAGGAGAGAATTGCTAACAAATAAAAGCATTAACCTGCTGACTCAGATGGTAAAGAATCTGCCTATAGTGCAGGAGACCCAGGTTCAATCCCTGCATAGGGAAGATCCCCTGGAGAAGTGAATGGCAACACACTCCATTATTCTTGCCTGAAGAATTACATGGACAGAAGAGGATGGTGGGCTATAGTCCATGGGGTCACAAAGAGTGGACACGACTGAGCGACTAACACTTTCACTTTAATCTTTAAGAATTTCAATCCTCAACTTAAATGCTAAACAACCAACCCTGAATCTATTGTGTTAAACCCTAAACCATCCTTCGGTGACATACATACC
This sequence comes from Cervus canadensis, assembly GCF_019320065.1. Taxonomy (NCBI): domain Eukaryota; kingdom Metazoa; phylum Chordata; class Mammalia; order Artiodactyla; family Cervidae; genus Cervus; species Cervus canadensis. The sequence goes on along the minus strand of NC_057409.1, from coordinate 34,164,015 downwards.
AGCAACTTTCCATTTAGACACACACAGCTCTATTTCTCAGCAATATTTAGCTCAGTGGGGCTTTTTTACAGTATAGGCAGCCTGCTAAGCCATCCTCCCCAATCTCCATAAAGCTGTCTCTACATTTCCTCTCGTTCCGGAAACTTCCTTAACACTGTCGTTCTTCTCTCTCATACACGTCCTTGGCAGTCTCCTTCAATGAAGGAACAGGCCACTAGGTTATAACTCCATTAACTTTTGAGTGTCTCTACTCACCTTTCTTCCCCAAGTGACAATGAAAAGGGACCTTTTTTCCAGTTCAAAGTCAATTCTTTTCCTGACATGTTTTTAACCCATTCCCTTCCATCCCTTTCAGGATTAAAAATATCTTCCACAGTAAGGTTATCCTCTTATATCCGAAGTTTTCAAAACTTCTCTAGTTATACATTCTGCATCTTTATATCCATATTTCCTCAATAGAAACAACAAAAACAAAACCAATACTCAACCAGTGCTCAATACTGAGCCCCTCTCAAGGGAACACTCAGTTTCCACTTCCTTCTTCCAAGGGCGATCTTAATAGAATAATATATCCATGCTCTCTGCTGTCCCTGCCCCATCCTCTCACACTACTGAAGTTTACCTTGCAAAGGACATCAACTGCCTCCAAGGTCAATATATGTGCATTCTTCGCTCCCTTCCTTCACAATAACTCTCTCTCTTGAATATTTTTTTTTATAAAATCCTATAACCCCAATTGTTCTTTCTTGGCCTTCTTTCCAGACAGCTTTACAATCTGCCTACCCTGGAAATGCTGAGGTCTCAGAATTCTGTCCTTGGAATTATTTTACATTCTTCCAGGATATTCTTGGTGATTCCCAGAGTTCCACCCATCCATGAGGTGATGATACTAAAATCTGTATTTTTAGCCTCAACACTTCCTCTAATCTCTAGACATGATTATATAGTATCTTCACCATTTGTTCCAAAGATAATGGGAACTAAATGTCCAAAATTGAACCACATTTTTTCTCCTCAAGCCTGTTTCTCCTCCTGTATTTCTTAACTCCATAAATGGCACCTTCATCCACTCAGCCTTTAGCTAAAGAACTGGGCATATTCCTCCCTAGGACTCATTGTCAGCCTCATTTCTCTTTAGAAACTAGGCCAAAGTCCAGTGTCCTGCATTCCTCAGCATTAATGAACTATTTCCAGCTCCTCAAAATGGCCATGTATTTCAAACATTCATAACCTTGACTGTTAATACTGGAAAAGCTCTTCCTGCATTAAATCTACTGACATTTCAGGTCTCATTTTAAGAACTTCCCTGGTGGTGCAGTGGTTAAGAATCTGCCTTCCAATGCTAGGGACCTGGGTTTGATCCCTGGACAGGGAACTTAAATCCCAAATGCAGTAGGGCAACTAAGCCTATGTAATTCTCAACTAGAGAGCCCATGCACCTCAAGAAGAGAGCTCAAACGCTTCAACCAGATAGCCCATACCCTCCAAAGGAAGATCCCACACACCACATCTAAGAACCAACACACCTAAGATCATTAAAGCTTACAGTGAAAAGAATCATCCCTTGAACTAATGATGCCACAGGAGTAGAGGGGTGAAGCAAAATTCACAAGGACATTTTACACATTGTAAGATTTCCAGATTCACTCCTTAAGAATCCGAGCTCTCCTACTAACTGAAGAACTTAAGGTTCTTTAGAACATCTTTGATACAGAAGAAATCACAATAGTTTGTATGTTAAGATCATTAAAGCTTATAGTGAAAAGCAATATGATGAACACTGAGTTTTATGTAATCAGAGAAATATAATCTATGAAAATTTCAAATTATGTTACTTTATTTTATGTCATGTGTATATGTCAGCATTTAATGTATGCATGTAAGCATATACTGTATGCATGTAAGCATATATGTATATAGATATATATATAAAGGAAATAAACAGAATATAAATTTAACACTAAAACATTAATAAGGCACTTAAAATATTTTCTTCATATAAAATTAAAATACATAATCAAATTTATGAATGTCAAATTAACATGTTTAATTATTTTATAATGGCTACTCCATTCTTTATTTATTTTGAAATTAGATAAACTATCAACTAAGCCTTTTTCATTTTGATACACTTGGTAAAACAAACACTACTTCCTAATGCATTACTGGCTTTGGAGAGCCTTTACCAAAAATAATAAAGAAAAGATAATTAGTCTCCTAGAATCGCTATTAACACAAGTTATTTAGAGAATGCTTACTCTGAGCAATATATATTGTCAACTATTTTCTATAAATCATCTTATTTAATACTTTTCATGCTTTTTACCTATTTTGTACCAATATTCTTCTAGCACTCAATGAGATTTAATTGGCCAAAATTATATAGACAAATGAACTCCAGAGTGTTATTATTTCCTTTGGATCACCTAACGTATGACTGGCATTACTCTTCACAGTCACAATATAACTATTCATTTTCCCTGGCAAAGGAAGCTATAACGAGGCAAACCTAAGTAAGAAAACAATGACCCTTTAATATTCTGAAGACATTTTCAATATGCTTTACAATACAAGAAGCTGAAATATAAAATATTATGACTTAATTTGCTTTTATTCATTAAAATATACCCACATTAACTATATAACAACACCTGACAAAAATAAATTTTGAATCTAAATATAAACAAAACATAAGCAACTTGCAGTGTTTACATAATTATATATTATGTACCTAATTATATCTCTGAACATCAAGAAAAATATATCTGTTAACCTAGGACACACACTTAATGAATATGAAAAAGATTTTCAAAAATCAAAATGGCTTTCTGAAATATATATATTTAATAGTCTGTTCTTCTTTTACTTCAGTTCAGTCACTTAGTCATGTCCAGCTCTTTGCAACCCCATGGACTGCAGCACTCTAGACTTCCCTGTCCATCACCAACCTCCGGAGTTTACTCAAACTCATGCCCATTGAGTCGGTGATGCCTTCTAACCATCTCACCCTCTGTCATCCCCTTCTCCTCCTGCCTTCAATCTTTCCCAGCATCAGGGTCTTTTCAAATGAGTCAGTTCTTTGCATCAGGTGGCCAAAGTATTGGAGTTTCAGCTTCAACATCAGTCATTCCAATAAATATTCAGAACTGATTTCCTTTAGGATGGAGTGGTTGGATCTCCTTGCAGTCCAAGGGACTCTCAAGAGTCTTCTCCAACACCACAGTTCAAAAGCATCAGTTCTTTGGTGCTCAGCTTTATGGTCCAACTCTCACATCCATATATGACAACTGGAAAAACCATAGCTTTAACGAGATGGAACTTTGTTGCAAAGTAATGTCTCTGCTTTCTAATATGCTGTCTAGTTTGGTCATAACTTTTCTTCCAAGCAGCAAGTGTCTTTTAATTTCATGGCTGCAGTCACCATCTGCAGTGATTTTGGAACCCCAAAAAATAAAGTCTGCCACTGTTTCCCCATCTATTTGCCATGAAGTGATGGGACCAGATGCCATCATATTAGTTTTTTGAATGTTAAGTTTCAAGCTAACTTTTTCACTCTCTCTTCCACTTTCATCAAGAGGCTCTTTAGCTTCACTTTCGGCCGTACGTATCTTCTTTAGACAGCCTAAAATAGTTCAGCTGGACCTACTGATATTTAAGCACACATGCCAAATATGAAATATTTACCTTGGATGCTTATACATAAACAGCTACTTAAGTTGTAAGCATATATTTATTTATTCACACACACACACACACACACACGTACACACATGGAGACACAAAACACCCCAACACAATGCTTTAAAGAGATAACAATTTATAATTCATCTGTGTTATTTATTTTCATATAAATAAGTAAAATGTTTTCATATCTGCTTCCTCCACCCCCAAAAATGCACAATTTAATTGTTCATATTTTTAATCCAACAAGACTATTGTTTTCCATTTGAAATACAATATTTCAAATAGGAAAAAGAACTCTTTAAATAAAAGCCTCCCTGGGTATACACAAATTCACAAACATACTCCATCTCCCCATCTCAGCACTGTGATGGCAGGAAGTTCGTGCATGATGGATGGTTGCTTTGCCAGAACAGTCAGCCATGGACACCCCTTACCCCTCCACCCCATTTCTTTATTTAATTACATGGCACTGGGAATACCAGGCAATAAAATTGCATTTTCATCCATAGCTGGTTTCCATTTAGAGCTTGTCATGTTAATAGTGAAATAAATTGCTCTAATTGCCAGCAAACTTCATCAAATTCACATTATTTCCTTATTTTATTCAATATTTATTATTAGGACACTCCATGCCCTAACTTGCCTGGCTGGTAAAAGTAGTCCAGTTTCTGAATTAATGTATATTCTAGTAGTCAGCACACTCATTTTTGTTTTTTGGTTTTTTTGCTAATTTTCTAATTTAATAGTTAAAATTTAGATGTATTTGTTCATATCACTTTGGGGGAATTTATTATGAATATTTGCCTATTTGGGGAAAAGAGAGTGATTTAAATAAAGCAAAAGTCAATTAATTATTTTTACGTCATTTATGACTATAAGGTTTAATTGTACTGATTTCAAGGTGGCATTTTCGACTGACCAAAATTTTTTTTGGTTTCTACAATTTATTAATCTTTGATATACTTCCAAAATCCATTTGATATGTTCTAAGATGAAAAATCTAAGTATCATGAATCATAAAAGAGAACAGACTTGACAATAAAATGCATACAAAATGCATATAAAACTTAAAGCAAGAAAGCCTACATTCCAATCTGAGCTATGTCATTTATAACCTACGTTTGTGGCATGATCACTTAATCTTTCAAAGCCTCAGCTTCCCCTTTCTCTAACCTAGGCATTAGATTAGATGGCCCCAGGTCCACATTAGTTCTAAAATTTCTGTTATGTTAATGATAAAGGAAGAAAAGATGAGCCCAGTATATAGTTCAACTGCGAGCAGAGTTGCTCTCCAAGTACAAACATCAGATCCAAGAACTCCAAGCAAAAGTGAAACACTTCACTAAAAAACAAATAATGCTAATTACTGGCAGACACAAATATTTTAAAAGCTAAATCTTTGCAAATACATGACAATATTATTTGAATTATATAATAAAGTCTACCCAATACAAGTTATTAAAATATGCAGAAATAGTTATCATGTAGTATTTTAAGTCCACTAACAAGACAGTGTTAAGCTGCTATTCTAAAAGACTTTTCATCAAGAATTTTAAGGAATATAGCCCAAGTTTGTAGCTTTCTGATAATTTACCTAAATGAAGAGCATAGAGAATTGAAGGAAACAAGCACTCAGTAAGTTTCTGGGACTGGTTCTTACAAATAGCATTTCTTTGGGATATTTTGATATCACAAAGCATAAGATTTAAGTTACAAGCGAATGTCTAAAATACAGGGATTTCACATAGCAGCTTTAAATAGCAGGTGGTATGAGACAAAGTTATTATTTTCTTTGAAAATAAAAAGACTTAATTCATCTCCTGGCCCCAAAACAGGACCCAAACTACAGTCTGATTTAAAGTATTCTCAAAGAGTAATCAAATGTTGGTTAAGATTTTTGAACACTTGCTTTATTTGTTCTAAAATGTTCAAAGAAATAATAGACTGAAGTCCCCAAACCGTGAAACATAATCAAGAGATAACTTTGCTCTGAATTTTTAAGAAAGCAGTTGCTGTTTTTCATGTCTTTATCCTACCCACCACTCTGAAGAAAATCATCCACAATTTCAATAAAATAACTGATATGCAGCTGAATGGGTTCAGATGAGATTTACTTAAATAAAAATACTTGGTTGCTGATTCTGACATAAAAGACAATGATCGAGAAAGCATAAGCATAACTCTCTGGCAAATATCAATAATAGACATTGAATATTAACTGAATCTGAATTTATATGGAACTCCTAGTTCTGAATGCTACTTGTCAAATTACAGTATATTCAGATTTTTTTCTCATAAATGAAATAGTTACAAATAGTATCAGAAAAATTTTCTTTCCTCCTTCCTTCATTCATTCATCTATTTATTGTAGAAAACATCAAGAATTCTGGAAATCTAAAACCATACCATATTTTAGGCACTAGTTATAAATAATGAGTCTCAGGAGACAGTTTTGTTTATAACATTTAGAGTTGGCATTTTCTCTGCCAAACATGTCATCCCCACCTACATTCATTCTCCAAATGATATTTCTATAAAAGACTCTGAAGGAGCATGAAAAGACCAGAAGGTATTTTGAAGTCATATTGTTTGACCCCTAGACATCTTCCATCTAAGGCATCAAAGGGTGATCAATATATATTGATAAAATATCTTAGCTTTAACTTTTTCCCACCTCAATACAAGAGAATAAAGGTTGCAATGATGAGTAGAAATAAAGTTGTGAGCCAAATTCCTGCCAGTTCTCCATATAGGATACTGAGTCATGAAACTGAGGCATGTATTTCCTTGAGGGTCAGTTTGATTAAATGTGTTGAAGCAATCTTCAGTGAAATGTTAGCTCTATAATTTGGCCTAACTTAAAGGACCATCACTTTGGTAGTAAAAGTAAATTGCAAGTTATAGGCATACTGGGGGAACTACATTAGAAGAGTTACTTAGAGGAAATTTTTTTGTAGGATTTGGGTCTGTAACCTCATATTGGGTATAAATCATCCCAGCAGATAAAACAAACAAACAAAAAAGTAATACATCTGAGGTTCTTTTCAGTTTAACGTATACAAAATAATAAAAACCATTCAGTCTGAAGGAGAATACTCTGGTACACAGATTTAAGATAAGCATCACAGAAAATTTAATGATAAGAGAGCTTACTTAACCATCAATATAAAGCCTCAAATTTGAAAAAATAGCAATAGTATATAAAGAAGGAAGCCTATGACCATTTAAAATTTAATTCCTGATACCTAACTTAATGTTCTCTGATATAAGACTTTTATTATTTATACAATCCAAGGAAAGATATAACCAATCAAGTGATTTTAGTTTGTTCATATTTCCCAATCATTTAAGACTGTAAGTACATTAAAAATATAATCCTTAAGAGATGTATACTGTACTCAGTGCATTTATTCAATAAATATTTATTGAATACTTATAAAATTTCGTTAGGAATTTTAGCAAAGACAAATCAAAGTTTCAGTTTTTGTTCTTTTTCAACTTTAAAATAAAGGCAATGACAACGACTATGAGATTATCATGAGACTAAAACTAGAAAGTGATGTTTATATAATAAAAGGTATCTAGTACAGTGATTGGGCATAGCAATAAATATTTGTTACCATTTACTGATATAGGAAGTGAATGAGTACTCCTTAAATAGTAATTTAAGATACGTTAATTAATAAAATAAACAAAGAGCAATGAAAGGCACTTCAGATAAGTACTTTGTATATTTGCAACTCATCTTTTTCATTAAGTAGCAACCTGTGTCATAACTTTCAATGCCATTATAAGCTTGCAAGTATTTTTTTAAAGGAATCATGAGACCTTTAATGTTTTGTTTTTCAGAGTCAAATTATGACAGTCATGGGACTTCCCTGGCAGTCCAGTAGTTAAGACTCCATACTTCCAACGCAAGGGGTATAGTTTGATCCCTGGTCAAGTAACTAAGATCCCACATGCTGCATGGCACAGCCAAAAATATGATAGTTGTATTGTTATGAATGATAAATGTGAGAAATTTAAGAACTTGTATGACATATGTAATCTCAGAATATTTTAGCATCCTAGATAATAAAAAGAAAAGAAAAATACTGAAATTGTACCTCAACATGTTGAGCAGTATTTTAAAAGTTAGAGTTCCATATGTAAAGTAAAACCTTAAGGATCTAACTTTCCAAATGTTAAGGAATAATGTAACTGATTCCACAGAGGTGGATACATTGTTCCATGTCAGCAAACTGGTTCTATAATAAACTTTTCTGTTAAATGTCAGTTTATTGTCTTAAAGTCTCATACTATATGTATTTTTAATTATTTCATCACATCCAAAATTAAAATTCACCATTCTCCTTGTTATAACCATAATTATTAATACTGACACTATTTGAATATCTTTTCAATTTGCATTTTCATTTATTTAAATATCATGTTGAACACTGTTAATTACACTCTATTGTTCAGGACATCACATTTATGCCAGTCACTGGTGGCATTAGCAGACAGAATGACATAAGTAATATTCAGCCTGCTCTAGTGGAAGGGTTTGGGGAGGGAGGCCAAGACATTCACTTAATTAACCCACGATATTTCTCTGAACCCTTCAATGACTATCTGTTTTGTTTTTTCATACAGATAATATTTGTTACTGCCTATAGCTTACTACACCTAACATGTGTTAAAAAGCCATGAGACTTCAATTTATTTACTATTTCTAGCATCAATTCCTTAAGTTATCTTAGACAAATCACCTAATGCCTCTGCATTTGAGCTTCATAAACAAATATATAGTCTGAAGTTTCTTGCAAATCAAACCAAAATTTGAGAGAAAGATTAAGTGAAAAATATATTTTCAACAAAGAAATTAAATAGTTCACTTTTCCTCACGAAAATCAGAAAATATCCATTGGCTCTTCAACTTATAGAGCTTAAATGTCCAATAAAAATATAATGTGAGTCATACATGTAATTTAAATTTTCTAGCAGCCACAATTAATATGTAAAAAGAAACAGGTAAAATTCATCTAAATAATATATCTAATATATTAAAAATCATATAAAACTATACAATAGTATAAAATTACTAAAGAGATGTTTTATATTCTTTTCTTTGTACTATCTTTAAATTTTTCATGTATTTTATACTTAAAGCACATCCATTTTGGCCACATATCAAGTGCCGGATAGTTGTATGTGGCTAGTGGCCATGGTATCAGGACAGGTGTAGAGAATATAGGTTTCTCTGAGGGTAGGATTCCATATACCTTTCTATCTATAGGGCCTAGGATACTACTGGACATATAGCAGAAATTCAAAAATATTTGTTAAATTATTTTTTCAAAGTAATAATTTAGATTAGAGTTGGAGTTATCAATTTTTTTTCCTTAGGTTCCAATCAGATGGGCTTAAAAATATATATCGTGATAGAATAAAGAATAAATACATGGGAAGATAGAAAAAAAAAGAGTAGAAAATGAGATAATAAAAGGGAAAGACAGCAAAATAAAGAAGGTATAGAACAGGATAGTTTAAAAAAAAGTAGTTGTAGAAGGATAAAGCAAACAGTTCTTAAATAATTATCTTAACACTGTTACATTTTAGAGAATATAACTGAATGTCCATTACAACTATAAATCTTAATATCTCACTGTATTTACTACTGGTCATTTTTTACTTGTAAAGACAATTAATTTGTTTCCTTAACCATCAACGTTTGGACTACAGTCTTACCCATATTACCAATTTCAGAGTCTGAGTGGTTTAAATTCATCTGCTTCACATGAGCAGTGCAATATCTCCTTCACAACAAATTAAGGAAAGCTATAGTCACCAAAATTAAATGTAGCAAGCACAGTTACAAACACAAATGTATGGTTCAAGGAGGAAAGGGGGAGGTAGGAGGAGTTGGGAGACTGGGATTAACACATATATACTATTGATACTATGTATGAAATAGGTAACTAATGCGAAAATACTGCCCAGCACACACAGAACTCTACTTAATACACTGTGGTGACCTGAGTAGGAAGAAAGTCCACAAAGGAGGGGATATATGTATACGAAAGTCTGATTCACTGCGCTCTACAGTAGAAAACAGCACTGTAAAGCAACTGTATTGCAATAAAAATTAATAAAAAGAAGAAGGGGAGAAGGTCCACAGTATGTCATTTAAGTGAATTGATTATATGCATCCACCTTTCCGCAAGGTCTAAACCTTTTAAAATCCACAAATAGGACAGTTTTTAAAGAATGTATTCATAAAAAATTTGACAAATATAACAAATTTGACAAATAAAAGGATCCTACCAGTTAAATAGGTAGTAAGGAATCCCTTAGTGGGTGGAAATTCGATGAGACACAACTGACAAATGCAGAGAAAGTAACATCCACACCCTAATCTGTGCTTAGTCTCTCAGCTGTATCCGACTCTTTGTGACCCTTTGGACTGTAACCATCAGGCTCCTGTGTCCGTGGGATTTTTCAGGCAGGAACAGGTTGCCATTTCCTTCTCCAGGGTTCTTCCCAACCCAGTGATAGAACCAGTATCGCCTGTGTCTCCTGCATTGCAGGCAGACTTTTCACTTGATGAGCAATGGGGGAAGCCCATTAGATACACCACAATCTACAGAGGCAGACAAGCCCTGGTAAACAAGTAGAGAAAGACACAGGACTCCCTGGGGAAGTTCAGTTCAGGTCAGTTGCTCAGTCGTGTCCAACTCTTTGTGACCCCATGAAGCACAGCACTCCAGGCCTCCCTGTCCATCACCAGCTCTTGGAGCTTACCCAAACTCATGTCCATTGAGTTGGTGATGCCATCCAACCATCTCATCTTCTGTCATCCCCTTCTCTTCCTGCCCTCTATCTTTCCTAGCATCAGGGTCTTTTCAAATAAGTCAGTTCTTCACACCAGGTGGCCAAAATATTGGAGTTTCAGCTTCAACATCCATCCTTCCAATGAACACCCAGGACTGATCTCCTTTAGGATTGACTGGGTAGATATCCTGGCAGTCCAAGGGACTCTCAAGAGTCTTCTCCAACACCACAGCTCAAAAACATCAATTCTTCAGCGCTCAGCTTTCTTTATAGTCCAACTCTCAAATCCATACATGACTACTGGAAAAACCATAGCCTTGACCAGACAGACCTTTGTGGACAAAGTAATGTCTCTGCTTTTTAATATGCTGTCTAGGTTGGTCATAACTTGACTTCCAAGGAGTAAGCATCTTTTAATTTCATGGTTGCAGCCACAATCTGCAGTGATTTTGGAGCCCCCCAAAATAAAGTCAGCCACTGTTTCCGCATCTATTTGCCATGAAGTGATGGGGCCGGACGGATGCCATGATCTTAGTTTTCTGAATGTTGAGTTTTAACCCAACTTTTTCACTATCCTCTTTCACTTTCATCAAGAGGCTCTTTAGGTCTTCTTCACTTTCTGCCCTAAGTGACACTTTCTGGGAGGTGACATTCCAGTGTAAATAGGCTCAAAGCTAGCAGGTGCAAGCCACCCTCTTGCTTCAGAAATCCCAAAGAGTGGAGCAAAGCTAGTTCTGTCACCTCACAGGTGGTGTCATCTGCATATCTGAAGTTATTGGTATTTGTCCCAGCAATCTTGATTCCAGTTTGTGCTTCCTCCAGCCCAACGTTTCTCATGATGTACTCTGCATATAAGTTAAATAAGCAGGGTGACAATATACAGCCTTGGTGTACTCCTTTTCCTATTTGGAACCAGTCTGTTCCACGTCCAATTCTAACTGTTGCTTTCTGACCTGCATAGAGATTTCTCAAAAGGCAGGTCAGGTGGTCTGGTATGCCCATCTCTTTCAGAATTTTCCATGTTATTGAGCACTATTTAAAGACTGTTAGACCAATGCAGGAAACAGTTCAACTCTTCAATTCATTTATCAACTTTTGTCTTGAGGTAATGCCACCTACTTGGACCCTGAAGAAAGTGAAGATCCTCCTTTGACAGGCATAGAGTTTTGAAGTCTTTCTCGGAGTCTTACCTTTCACACCATAGGCTCTGTTTTGGGGTGGTAGAGAGGGGGATAATAGAGATAGCAAGTAGAAGAGGAACTGTTTGGACCATTCCAGGAACCTAGACAGGGAAGGACCCTGCTTATTTTGTGAAACTGGGGGGTTCATAATTTCCCTGTCTTCTTGATAGAACATTATGAGATGAAGCAACTCTTGTTTTCTGTCATATAACATTATTTTTATTTAGCGGGAGTCTAGTGGTAAAATTTCCAAAACTCATTGATTTAAGAATTATATATGTTTTTGTCAATCTAATAGCTGTCTCCCAACTGGAATACAAACCCTATGAAAATAAGAATGCCTGGTACCCACAAATTCATTAGCTCAGTACTCAATAAATACTTGTTGGAAAAAAAAATCACTGATATCATTTTGTCAGGTACTGTTTCAAAAGTATATAAAATTAATGAAACACATTAAAAGACTAAACTCATTCTAAATTATTTGAAGTATGTAAGTACTATATGTATTCTTTTTTTAAAAGTAAGATATAACTCAGATATACACACAAATAACTCTCATCTCTTTTTTATTGAAGTGCTTGATTAAGATTGCAAACAGCAAAAGTATATGTGACTATGTCAAATTGAACAGCTCTAAAGTGAAGGATCCCAAACTGCTTTCCTCACCTCTTCCTTTCTTTCCTTCTCCCCTCTTTCCATTTCCCTTCTTTGCTATTCATTTTCTCTTGCTCCTTCCTTTCCACCTCCTGCCTCCTACTTCTATTTACTTTTTAAATTAAATCTTAGGCAGAAGGTTGTTTCCAAGGAAGATGATAACACTAATTTCTTATTAGGTATCCCAACCTCAATGCAGAAGCAAAGATCTTTCTAAAAATTGCATAGATATAGACCTTTCCAACAAAGAAATTAAATGCACTACTTCTTTCACATTTTCAATCCACACCATAATCAACTGAAATGTAACACAATGGAAGCCAAAGAAGCACTTTAAGTTTATAAGAAAATGAGCAATATGAAGTTTTTAAGGAAAAAAGTTACTAAAGTCATTCCAATTGTGAAAGTTTATAAGATCGAGGAATATGTTCTAAAAGTTATCATGGGCTATAGTGTGTCTAAAAATTACAAAAACAGTCATCAATGAAAAATCTGTAAGTTTTTCAACATTCCAAGTACAGTGAAGAATTCTAGAAACATTTGGTAAGTCTCCATATGGAAAAGATAAAGGACAAGGCAGACAATTTAGAAATTAATGAAAATACATTAAGGAAGTATATCCCTGTTGGACACCAATTTATTTTGATGAATTTTATATACTACAGTGTTCAATTTACAGTTTATGATATATTTTTTTGAGTTTATGCTTAAATAAATTTAGAAACTGAAAAGAACTGATAAACATTTCAGATGATAGCAAAGTAATCTCTTCACTATCAAATATGGCAAGTAAATGATGTCAACTAAAAATCTTACAACTAACTTTTGAGAAATTAATAAATGTATTCTACCCCTGTGGGTTTATTTTGTGACAGTTTTTTCCATGTGTACGTCATCATATTTTGTACAGCTCAGAATACTCCAAGTGTTCCATTTGTGTGAATAAATATACTCTAATCCCATTATCTTTTTTTCTTTGTTAACTGCTTCATTTTACTGATATGTAACATTTACAATTTAGTATTAAAATATCCCAGTTTAAAATAATAAATCAGAATCTGGTTCAAAGTCATGTTCTTCTCTCCCCTCTGTATAGAAGTATAATTAATGTGTCATTCTATGAATATCATGAAATCTCTTATAGTGGCAGATTTACCACCATTTCTGGGCTCCCCTGGTGGTTCAGTGGTAAAATAATCCACCTGCCAGTGCAGGAGAGGTAGATCTGATCCCTGGATTGGGGAGATCCCCTAGTGAAGGAAATGGCAGTGCACTCCACTATTCTTGCCTGGGAAATCCCATGGCAGAGGAGCCTGGCAGGCTGCAGTCCATGGGGTGGTAAAAGAGTTGGACAAGATTGAGAGACTAAACATCACCACCATTCTTACACATCACAATTTAGTTTCATTTTGCTTTCATTTAGCAGATTTTCTAAGTATCTTTCTTAATTTCTCATTTTTTTTTAATTGCTTCACTCTTAATAAACTCAGCTCAGTCACTTCAGTCGCATCTGACTCTTTGCATCCCTGTAGACCCTAGCCTGCCAGGCTCCTCTGTCCATGGGATTTCCTAATAAACTTGGGTAACATCTATCAATTTGGACCCACTTGCATATTACATTAACTACTACTGTTTATTCTCTTCTACTAAATCACATAGTGGTAAATGGGATTCAATCTCAAAGTTCTTGAAGTACTTTTCAGCCTGAATCATTTTCCATTTGTGATTACCTCCCCCACTCCAATTTAAATTATCTTTGACTTCCAAATCCACTTCTAGTTTAACAGTGAATACAGCTATATCAGCTGTAAGACAAGGAAATTTTTTCTCTAAAAAAGTAAACTCACGCTTTAAGATCAGTTGGCTAGGTTAGATCTTTTCTTAAAATGCTGAATTTATTAAAACACTGAGTTATCAAATTATTTTCAAAATTAACCGAGCTCAGTTTTGCCAAGAATGCTTGGGAAAGTATTGAATTGCAAATATTGCACTCAGGTTCACATGAATAAAATGTTTTTGAAGCTGTCTTTGTCTATTCTTATTTCAGTTTTTTGATTTTTTTTTCAGTACACTTTTTTTTTCCTGAATATATTTTCAAGGACTCTATCTTCAAACAACATTTTCGGTGACTTTCAGCATTGCAATGTGGATGCTAAGAGGTTGAGATCAACATTCATGATATTATATTTTTTCACAAATTTAAACAGTTCAATTAAATCATTTGAAAAAGTGGTGAATTACCTTTTATCAATAAAATTCCTATTCTACTTAGTGTAGAAAGGAAAAAAAGAATATAAAAAAAAATATTTTAGAGACCTCCTTTCATGAAGGATCAATTTTTGAAACTTCTGAAAGATATTTAGTATAAACAGCTAACTAGCATGTGGATTCATTTACTACTTATGTCATTAAGAAGTAAATTAAAGGAAAGTGTCAATTAAGAAAGAAAAATACTTGAGCCAGCTGCTTAATTGTGATCTCCTTCCAGGTCTTTTAACCCAGAAAGATTCTTTCCCTTCCATTTACTATTTTACTACGGGCAAGTCATTATAAATCATCATCAACATTATTTCTTTCATTACTTTCCATTGTTAACAGATGTAGAGAGCAAGAGTTTAAATTCTAATTGTATAATGGAGTGAGGCTGAATTAATTAACAATCTCAAGTTTGTGGGAAAATTTAAGCTAATTTATTTTGTCTTTAGGGGAAAAAAAAAAAAAAAAAGTCTGGCCATGGCTTGATGTACCATTAGGTACTTTGAGACTATTCAAGTCATGAAAAAAACAGGAGCTTTGAGCATTACACAGTACAATTTATACATTATACACCAAAATAAATAAATGCTTAGAATTGTAGGCAAAGATTGCAGAAAATGTTCATTAATTGCAAGTCTTTGGTTCTTTTTAATATTTGACCCTAGTTTACTGTTACTGCACAGAAGACTGCAAGAATAAAAAAGAAAATAATATCATTATACCTCTCTGATCTTCTCAATTAGCACATTCATTCTGGGATAAAATAACTCAAGAAATAACAATGAGCAAGTCTTACATCATTCTGAGTGTTTGGGTTAGAAATTTGGTTTCTCTAAATTAGATTAATCTCAGATTTAGCAATTCAAGAATAGGAACCTGACAGGCTGCCCCAAAGGAAGTTTCTAGGTAAGATACACACAAGTATGCACAGACACACACATACACACAGACCACAGACATCATATATACAATTACTACTTCTCACTTCTATTAACTTTATTAAAATTACTTTAAAAACAGCCATATTGCAACACATAGCTTTGATGTGTTGTAGATTCTACATTGGCAAAACAATTAATGAAATAACTCAGTAAGAATTCTAAAAACTCTGGTGCACTTTTAATAAAATGGTGTCCGAAACTTTTTTCAGAGTTATGCAAATATCTTCCTACGTCTGCATAGAAACCACAGTTGTTCTGCGGTTCCAAATGGTCTGTGCCACTTGGCCATCTCACACACAGTGATAACTTAAGATTTCCTTAGTAAAAAATATAATGGTCAGATTTCAGATATTTTGTTCATTCATGGATTCTTAGTTTAGAACTTTGATGCCAAAGGAGGGAGACATATTATACAAAACTTCCTGACACTACAATGAGCCAATTACTTTCTAAAGGCAATAACTGAATTCACAGAAGATACAACTACAATATAGAACTAAAGATAAACTTACAGTCACTCAGAAAGACTTAGCAGAGCAGCTGCATCATGAAATCTATCTTAATATTTTAATAAATGTATCTCCAAATATAAATTAGATGAGGAAGTAAGAAGCCAAATATTGATTCCTACTAGTACAAATTTTAAAACAATTTCCAAGAAATCATGTGAGCTACTGACCAGAAGAATGTTATAACAAATCCGTAGCTTTATATGGCCATTTTTCCTTGAGGAAACTATCACAAATCATCTTTTTACCTTGAATCTTTTATTATTTTTATCAACATTCCTCATAAATAAGAGAAATTGTATTGACCTTTTTTCTGTTACCTAGTGTAGGAAGATACACTATTAGAATCTCAAACTCAAACACACAAATACATCATAAGCATGCTTGTTTGGACTCTATGGAAACTTACACTTCCGTTTGGAGAGGTGGGAACCACTTGATAATCTAGCAGCAAAGAAAATGTAACCCCCAAATTAGTTCTTAATCAAATCTCATGGGTATGCCCTGACAGCAAGTTCATCTGAAGTCCACCCCTCCCCTTATTATCCTGTCTTAAGCTTAGCATTTATCAAAGACACAGCAACTCTCCATTCATGCCAAATATGTTTTCAGGTGAATTTACTCTGGAATCCCGAACGATGCTTAAGCTTAAGTTCAAAATCACTCTTTGACAGAATTGCATCCAGATAGCCCCTGGCATTCTGATAAAAGTGGACTGTCAATAAAATGCTCAATGAAATTGCTTGTTTGGAATGTATGGTGTCAGATGATAGACTAGTAGCTGAACAAGCATATTCCTAAAAACAGAAAGACTTTTTAGTTAAAAAATGCTTTCTTTAAGTGGATGCATTTATGGTATGAAATTATATCTCAATATGTTAAAAAACCACTTGCTTATTTTAGTAGTTAATTTTTTATCATTGATCTGTTTGACTCAGCGACAAGTTTGAGGAAGTTATTTGGGAGCAACTATATTGAAGACAATTAGATTAAAACCTAGAGGTGTTTTGTTGTTGTTGTTATTCGTGTTCCCTTACCCATTTGTTATATGCTTTTCATTCAGTAGTTTCAAAATTATAGAGCCAATGCATTTTCTGCTTTTAAAGTAATTAATAAGTGCCTGAGAAAGCTTTTATATGTTCCAATTCACATTTTTATGTCTTTTAATGTACTCAAATAATTAATATTTCAGTCATTTACTTACATTTGTTTCATTAAGTAATTTCCTCCTTTAGATAACACAGTCAAAAACATAGGTTAAAATGACTATGAGCAATTCCCTATTCTCATTATTTTCTTTTCAGAATCGTCATTTCAAATAGTAGAGTAAAACAGCTTTGTGCTCAATTAAAAACTCTTACCTAAAGATATGAGAGTGATCAAAAACCATATTTGATCTTTAATTCTAAACTAATTGTTCTCAAATTTTAACAGCCATTTGGAACATGGATTGCATGATTAAACATGGTTTGTTTATAAAAAACACAGATTGTAGACCCCATGATAAAGCACGATGCTTTGGGACTGAGGCTAGTACTTCCAAATTAGCATGCCTCACAGTCATCTCTCCCAACGACACAAGTCTCTTCCAACAACACAAGGGACGACTATACACATGGACATCACCAGATGGTCAATACCGAAATTAGATTATGATTATATTCTTTGCAGCCAAAGATGGAGAAGCTCTATACAGTCAGCAAAAACAAGACCGGGAGCTGACTGTGGCTCAGATCATGAACTCCTTATTGTCACATTCAGACTTAAAGAAAGTAAGGAAAACCACTAGACCATTCAGGTTTGACCTAAATCAAATCCCTTATCATTATACAGTGGAAGTGATAAAAAGATTTAAGGGATTAGATCTGATAGAGTGCCTGAAGAACTATGAATGGAGGTTCATGACATTGTACAGGAGGCAGGGATCAAGACCATCCCCAAGAAAAAGAAATGCAAAAAAGCAAAATGGTTGTCTGAGGAGGCCTTACAAATAGCTGAGAAAAGAAGAGAGCTAAAGGCAAAGGAGAAAAGGAAAGATATACCCATTTGAATGCAGAGTTCCAAAGAATAGCAAGGAGAGATAAGAAAACCTTTCTCAGTGATCAGTGCAAAGTAAATGAGGAAAACAATAGAACAGGAAAGACTAGAGATATCTTTAAGAATATTAGAGATACCAAGGGAAATTTTCACTCAAAGATGGGCACAAAAATAAAGAACAGAAATGGTTTGGACCTAACAGAAGCAGAAGATATCAAGAAAGGGTGGCAAGAATACACAGAAGACTATATACAAAAAAAGATCTTAATGACCCAGATAACCACCTAGAGCCAGACATCCAGGAGTCCAAATTCAGTGGGGTTTAGGAATAATCACTACAAGCAAGCCTAGGGGAGGTGACTGAATTCATGCTGAGCTACTTCGAGTTCTGAAAGATGATGCTGTTAAAGTGCTGCTCTCAATATTCCAGAAAATTGGAAAACTCAGCAGTGGCCACATGACTAGAAAAGGTTAGTTTTCATTCCAATCCCAAAGAAAGGCAATGCCAAAGAATGTTCAAACTACTGCACAACTGCACTCATCTTACACACTAGCAGAGTAATGCTGAAAATTCCCCATGCCAGGCTTCAACAGTATGTGAACCGAGAACTTTCAGATGTTCAAGCTGGATTTAGAAAAGGCAGAGGAACCAGAAATCAAATTGCCAGCATCTGCTGGATCATAGAAAAATCAAAGGAGTTCCAGGAAAACATGACGTCTGCTTTATTGACTTCACCAAAGCCTTTGACTGTGTGGATCACAATAAACTGGAAAATTTTTCAAGAGATGGGAATACCAGACCACCTGACCTGCCTCTTGAGAAACCTGTATGCAGGTCAAAAAGCAACAGTTATAACTGGACATGTAACAACAGACTGGTTCCAAATTGGGAAAGGAGTACATCAAAGCTGTATATTGTCACCCTGCTTATTTAACTTCTAAGCAAAATATATCATGCGAAATGCCAGACTGAATGAAGCACAAGCTGGAATCAAGATTGCTGGGAGAAATATCAATAACCTCAGATATACAGATGACACCACCCTTATGGCAGAAAGCAAAGAGGAATTGAAGAACTTCTTGATGAGAGTGAGAGAAGAGAGTGAAAAAGCTGGCTTAAAACTCAACATTCAAAAAACTAAGATCATAGCATTGGTCACATCACTTCAAGGCAACTAGATGGAGAACCAATAGAAAGAGTGAAAAACTTTATTTTCTTGGGCTCCAAAATCACTGCAGGTTGTAACTACAGCCATGGAATTAAAAGATGCTTGCTGCTTGGAAGAAAAGCTATGACCAGCTGAGACAGCATATTAAAAGGCAGAGACGTTATTTTGCCGACAAAGGTCTGTCTAGTCAAAGGTATGGTTTTTCCAATAGTCATGTATGGGTGTGAGAGTTGGACTATAAAGAAATCTGAGTGCTGAAGAATTGATGCTTTTGAATTGAGGTGTTGGAGAAGATTCTTGAGAGTCCCATGGACTGCGAGGAGATGAAACTAGCCAATTCTAAAGGAAATCAGTCCTGACTACCGGAGGACTGATGCTGAAGCTGAAGCTCAAATATTGGCCACCTGATGCAAAAAACTTACTCACTGGAAAAGACCCAATTGCTGGGAAACATTGAAGGCAGGAGGAGAATGGGATGACAGAGGATGAGATGGTTGGATGGCATCACCAATGGACATGAGTTTGAGCAAGCTCCTGAAGTTGGTGATGGACAGGGAAGTCTGGTGTGCTGCAGTCCATGGGGTTGCAAAGGGTCGACACAACTGAGTGAATGAACTGAACTAAACTGAACAATAAGCTCAGGGTGATTTCAATTCAAGTGGTCCTTATAATACATTTTGAGAAATAAGTCATTTTTGTATCACAGAATATGGCCAAAATATGTATCCAGACTTAAAAATAAAATTTAAGAATTCTTAGAATGGCAGACATTTCTAAATGAAAAGAACTTCAAGAGAGTATCGAGTCCAGGCTCATGTTTTACAGATGAGGGAACTAAGGTCTAAAATGTAAATGCCATGTCTCAAAGCACACAGATATAAAGTAGCAAGACTAGGATTAGAACTGACTCTTTCTTATTTCTACTCAATTCTTGAGCATGGAACCAATGTTCTCTATACTTAAACAATATTTTTAAAAACTGATTAGTGTTAAAAAAGAATTCTAGTATATTCACTATTTTTGCTAGTACAGGAATATGCTACATGGAATTCTGTATCTTCAGATCATCATCAAACCTACTGAAAAAAAGATTTAAAAATTTGAATTCATGATTGAAGCATAACTTTAAATAAAACATACTTTTTCTTAAATGTATATTGTTCCTCAGATGGTTCAGTCTTCTATTAACCCCCCAAATCCACATATTTACTCTATACTGCACACTACCATTTATTGATGATTATATTCATTTCCATACTCTGCTATTTTCCTTTAAAGTCTCCAGAAAACAGGAATCAAAAATATTTAAAAGGCTGCATGTCTTCTCCAGCATCCTTTTCAATTTTTTTTTCTTTAGTCTCCTTCTGTCTCTCTACAAGGAAAACAACAAACACTTGAATAAGGTATGTTGTGCTGTACTGTGCTCAGGTAACTCATGAAAAAAAAAAGCTTGCCACAATATCATTTTAAAATAATGTTCACTTTCTATCTGTCAAAGTCCACACACAAGGAGCTATCCAAAAAAGAGATATCCGTAAACTGTAAGCTTTATCCTACCTCAAGTTAGTTAAAATAATGACACACTTTCATTGAATACTTAAACTTGATCCAGGTATCCCCAGGTTAAGTGTTTTATATGCATTATCATAAAATCCTATGAAGTAGGTATTTTTATTATTCCCAGGTTAAAAATTCAGTGAAGTGAGCTCAGAAGGAATACATAAGTTGTCCAGAATCACACAGCTAGTAAATGGTACAGACAGCACTCAAATACAGGTTTATATGAAAAAAAAAAGCCTTTATGCTTAAAGTATTCAACAGTCTATCAACAAATCTGCTCAGTTTAGGCTACATTTTAAAATTGAGGATATTTAAATTTCTATGATATAATTTCTACTGTAATCAGGCATTTCTTTCATTTGCTTGCTTCGCAAAATTAGGAACACAAAATAGCATGAACTCCTTCTTAGTCTATTGTTTATGAATTTAATTTTTTTTTTTGCTCCTCAATGGATTTATTTTGAATTAGTTATTTCTTTCCTCAAAATAAATGTTGTAAGAAATAAATCGAGTTAGTCTCTATAAAAAGAGAAAGAAAAAAGACTAAAAAATTAAAAAAAAATAAGATATGTAACAAGATACCTTTTTAGTAAATTTGATTTTACCTAGAACATTTTGACAGGTGGGAATAAGACCTAGGAATAGTTTTTTGTTTGTTTGTTTTGGTTTGTGGGAAAACTGAAACTGACTGACTTAATTGGAGTTGAAAAGAGTTGCCTTAAACCCAAATAGGCTGTTAATTATAATAAGTACATTTACTGAGCAGAAACATGTTTTCTAAGATTCTGCTTACAAGACTTTTTTTTTTTTTTTTTTACCATGTAAGTCTTGTCAGAATATTTCCCTCTGGAAGCTGAACCTTCTGGGCTTCTTACCGACAACAACAGAGAATGGGGAAGGAGAAAGCTGAAATAAAAGACCCTCCCAGTTTTGATGACATTTTGCCACATGCCAAGGCTAAGTAATGCCAAGGAAATTAATCCCTGTAATGCTTCCATGTTCTCTTCCCATCAGGCTCATGGGATTATAGACATTACAGACTTGTCCAAATGCCATGATTCTAGCTATAACATCACTTGTGATCTCTGTTACCTCCAGCACCTCAGGTTTTAAAACTCACTACCACTCCAGGAAGTTATTTTGTGGGACAAGTCTAATTGCTAGAAAAGTCTCTTTTTTAGGGTAAAAAATATAGCTAGTTATAATAATTTTTATCTGTTTCACTTTTGCTTATTAGCCAAACACAGTAAGTCTATTTCATTTAGCATACATCAAAGACTTCAAGTGATTAATAACAAAGCAAGAGTCTCCCTTCTCTTCAGGTGCCTCCACATTAAACATTCACAGGCCCTTCAATTCACCATACTTTAGTTTCATTTGTTTTGGTTTGCTTGATTTTTGTTATTTTCATTGTCATTTTTATGTTTTTCTTCTTCCTGTATGGTTCAGCTTCTTTATTTTTAAAAGAAGTACTTTCCCAGCTTTCTCAAAATTTCCAAGCAAGTTTAAAATGCAACCTTTCTCAGTGATGTCTCTGTAACAATGCCAAGCACTTAAATCCATGTAAATATTGAATCTTGCTATAACTGAATGTAACGTGGCCAATGGTGAAACAACTTAGCATAAGTAGGTATATTACTTGTCACAAGAAGCTGTGAATTTTAAATGTGAAGCACATAAGTACATTTTATTCAATACTTTCAGTTTATGATTGAGAAGAATGAAGCTCAAATGCTTTTAAGTTATTGCTCAAGTAATACGCCTCCTGTTTTCTTCCAAAGATTGATTTCCAAGTCAATAAACAGCAAGTTAGAATTTGGCTCTTTATGTAAACAATGACAGTCCTTTTCTCAGGCCACAACATTCAACACGCCCTTGTCTGTAAGACCATAAAGGACTAAATGACCAGGATGAATTCATTTGGGGTTGCAGAGCTAGGGGCCAAGAACACCAAATACTCTCACCTTCTCAGGGTTTGTTTAGGAATCCCAACATCCTCAATTTCCGCTTTAGATGGGTGCACTGGGATTCTCCTCCAATGCAGCCCCAAAACCGGTTTCTGCATATTAAGAATTCAGCTGAAGGAGCTGGTCTGAGCAAGTAAAAGTGATGGGGTTATATACTGAGCGCTTTCCTCATAGCTCAGTTGGTAAAGAATCTGCCTGCAATGCAGGAGACCGCATTCTGACTCCTGGGTCTGGAAGATCCCCTGGAGAAGGGATAGGCTACCCACTCCAGTATTCTTGGGCTTCCCTTGTGGCTCAGACGGTAAAGAATCTGCTTGCAATGTGGGAGACCTAGGTTTGATCCTGGGTTGGGAAGATCCCCTGGAGAAGGGGAAGGCTACCCACTCCAGTATTAGTCCATGGGGTCGCAAAGAGACAGACATGACTGAGCCACTTCCACTGTATACTGAGCTGAAGTGGCAGTTAGGGAGTAGAGTTCAGTTGTGTGGGATGAAGAGAGACCGTTATCTCTGACTGCGGAATACTGCCTGGCCAATTTCCCAGCTACATATGACTTTCCTTCTCTTTTCTTTCTTTCTTTCTTTTTCATTCCTGTGGTCATCAGGAATTAGCCTATACCAAATTCCTTACCTACTGTCTCAGGGGAATAAAATGCAACTTGAAGTTGAGAATTTCTTTCCCACCCTTGGTATTAGCGAACAAATAAGAAATAGAGCAGTAAGAGAAAATGCACTCCTATCCCCCAGTCCCTCACCACATTTGTTCTCAAAGTTGCACAGGCAAAGGAAAAGCAAAATAATTTTCAACAGTAGGATTTTTACATGGAAACGACTAAAGGAGAAATTATCTACATGGCAGGGAAAAGAGTTAGGCTACTCTATCCTGAGTCCCACAATCTTAAGGGGAAAAAAGGGTAAGAGTCTTTGCAGGAAGGAGTGAGAAGAAGAGAAAAGATTTAAGAATTCTACCAAGGAGACAATTATTGGGATACAGAAAACCATGATTAAAAACAAGGAAAGAAGTCATCCTTCTTCTTAAGACTTACTCGTTTTTCTCTTCAATCTTTTGCCAGCCCTAAGGGGGTGGGGAGAGAAGAGGTTTCTTTTTATTCTTTTTAATCACAGGTTGGTCATCTGCCCTATATAATATCCCTGTGCTGTTGTGGGAAACAAATAAAATGATTACCATAAAGTGATGTGAAAATTGTACAGTACATTGCCAATGCATTATTGTAATAATCATTACTATCATTATGATTATCTCCGAAATCTTCCTCAGTGACAAAACAAATTGAAAATCTTACTTTGTTCTTATCATTTTGTATTTGTATTTTTTAAACCCAGATATGAAAAGCAGCAATAGGCCCTGTTGTCAGACATTGCATCAAAAATTCCCATTATAGAAGTTTCATATGAGATAATTAGAATATAACACAGCCTGATGTGGTAATCCATGTTTCCTGAAGTCTGTGGGCTTCAATGTGTGCTCTTTCATTGATACTATGCATGTGCTATTTTAGCACAAAGTTTTCTGTTTTACCATTGTCTAATCTGACATATTAAGGCCTTATGTTTGAAGTAGCTAAACAGTAACCAAGTTAATTAACAGATTAACTGAGGAACTACAGATTAACTAAGGTAATAAAGTCAAGCAAATGCCTACCAAATAAATCTGTTTCTACAGGAGTTGACAAAGACTTCACTTAATCAGAATCTAATGAAATTTCAGGTACTGAACTGCTTATAGGACAGACTTTAGAATTAAAAACAAAATCTGTGTTCTTGCTAACAGCTTGGCTTAAATTTCAGAATCTTTCAAGCATAATAAGGCATTAGACAGGCCTTTGGAATTATTCATAGTGAATTAGATTTCTTGGTGGTATCATTCATAGAATACCAACCAAGAAATCCATTCTTAATAAATTCTCCAAGTGCTAATAGACAGTTGACTTTGTACTTGCTATAAAAATAGATATAAATATGGAATTCTATCTCCTTGTGGTTGACAAGAAGAACAAACAAAGAATAATGAACTCTTTTATTGAAGCATAGTTGATGTACCATATTATATAAGTTATAGGAGGTGTAGGATATAGTGATTCACAATTTTTAATTTTTTTATAGTTACTATAAAACATAGACTATATTCCTTGTGTTGTACAATATATCCTTGTAGCTTATTTTATACCTAATAGTGTGTACCTCTTAATACCTCTTATCGTGTGCATGAAAGTAAAAGTGAAAGTTGCTCAGTCATATCCAACTCTTTGGGACCCCATGGACTATATAGTCCATGGAATTCTCCAGGCCAGAATACTGGAGTGGGTAGCCTTTCCCTTCTCCAGGGGATCTTCCCAACCCAGGGATCGAATCCAGGTCTCCCACATTGCAGGCGGATTATTTACCAGGTGAGGCACAAGGGAAGACCAAGAATGCTGGAGTGGGCAGCCTATCCTTTCTCCAGTGAATCTTCCTGACCCAGGAATCAAACCGGGGTCTCCTGCATTGCAGGTTGATTCTTTACCAACTGAGCTAATAGGGAATCCCAATAGTGTGCATCCCTCCCACTATATTACCCTTCCCCTTTTCCTTCTCCCTACAGGAGGGCATTATGTTAATTGAAATGAGTCAGACAGAGTTAGACAAATACTGTATGATATCATTTATATATGGTATCTAAAAAATATAACAGACTGATAAATATTATACTGTGCTATTTTTGTACAATGCTCATCTATATTTGCCACAAAGTAGATTCAACATTTATGGTCCTACTTTCCATTTAGGAGGCATTATCTAATATAACTCAGGACTTTGAAACTTCCTTACACCTATTGTAAAGTTCTAGAATGAAGCTCTAAAATTATAGCTAACCTTTTGTGAAGAGACAGGAACTGAAGAATGGACTGGTTTAGAGTCAGACAGCATTGACTTGGGGTTTAAACTTGTGATTTTGGGCAAATAGCCTCAGCAACCTAGCTTCCATTTCTTTATATGTGTAACAGAGGATAACAGATTCTTATATGGTGTTAATATGAGGATTATCTGTGACAACATAAGTAATCTAGCATATTTTCAGTGACCTTGTCTTCCTCTTAAAATCCAGATCATCTAATAAACCAAAACACACACACACAGAGAGATACTATTTTAAAAACATCTTTTAAAAGTGCCTTCTAGAATATCTAATCTTCAACCATCTCAACTGATATTTAAATGCACATACATTTTAGAACTCATATCACATTCACTCCATGCCAGTTAACCATCAGGGAAGAGTTTATTAGATGAAAATAAGTCTGTTGTAAAAGATTTCCTTGCAATTACTTCACTGCCATTATCCTGGCCACATGCTTATGGAGCTTTTCAAATTAATATGCTTTGATTACTGAGCGAGTAATCAAGCGGTGGAATTCTATGAGGAACTCAATTACTAAAGAAAATGATCACTCAAGCATTTGAGAAATGGGGGCTACATCTAATTTTGAATAGTGGATCATTATTGACATTATGGAAGCATTCAGTACAAATACTCGGACATACTGCACTAGGATAGGGGACCACTTTATACACAAATGGTAAACAGAACGAGTTCCTGCCTAACATCTCTGTTAAATGTTGTTCTGCCTAGCTGAAAAAAGAAATAATATCAACCTTGAAATCAGTTCTTTAAAAAAAAAATAGGGAGCTGATTGCTTGACTGAATAAAAACTGGATTGTTAACTCACATTTAAAATAAACAATTCTAATTTTTCTACTTGAGATAGAGTAGTCTTTTATAGCCTAAAAATACTTATCCAATGAACACAAAAGTAGGAATTGCTTTCCACATATTTCCATATTACAACACTACTTAAATACTTTCATTATTGCATATTAATCATTCCACCATCAAAAGGCTCTTTTGACTAAATGATTATGTATAGATCCATGTGCCATGATTTAACTCATTTAATAATTTTAATCATCTTTTATTTTCTCCAAATTAGGCATCATCCAGTTGCTTTTAGTAGAATTATTTTTCTAATTCTGATTTTTATCAAAGAGTTCAAGCAAAGACTATTTTAAGAATTTTGT
This sequence comes from Cervus canadensis, assembly GCF_019320065.1. Taxonomy (NCBI): domain Eukaryota; kingdom Metazoa; phylum Chordata; class Mammalia; order Artiodactyla; family Cervidae; genus Cervus; species Cervus canadensis. The sequence goes on along the minus strand of NC_057409.1, from coordinate 34,137,165 downwards.
TATAGTGTCTTTTAAAAAGCACCTAAATTAGGAAATGCAGTGCAGGAAATGGGCTGAGATTGTTATGTTTCTTGTTATTTCTCTGTTCTCTACCAAGGTAAGCAGTAAAGAAAAATCATTCCATAATGAGTGATAATTCCTAATAAACCAAGCAGTCATCAATTGTGTGGACTTGGAGAAGTCACGTCACCCCTCAAAGTGTACTAATTATAGCATGACGAAGATGATGATGATGATGATGACAATGTAATGCTAGCCTACCAAAAACATCAGCAGCACAAAATAAGGCAGTATTTATAAGGTAAAGGTGCTGCAAGAGATTATCATGATTATTCTGAGCATCATTTTTTGGAGCATTGATTACTGTCACAGTCATGTACCACACAGAAAATATATACTGAAAAATTTTCTTCCTTTCCCCAGAAAAATGAATATAGGCACAGATTTTTAGTTCAGTTCAGTTGCTCAGTCGTGTCCGACTCTTTATGACCCCATGAACCGCAGCACGCCAGGCTTTCCTGTCTATCACCAACTCCCGGAGTCCACCCAAACCCATGTCCATGAGTCGGTGATGCCATCCAACCATCTCATCCTCAGTCATCCCCTTCTCCTCCTGCCCTCAATCTCTCCCAGCATCAGGGTCTTTTCAAATGAGTCAGCTCTTCGCATCAGGTGGCCAAAGTATTTGAAATGTCAACAAATATTTCAACTGAGCTATGAGGACTTCCCTCATAACTCAGTTGGTAAAGAATCCACCTGCAATGCAGGAGACCCTAACTTGATTCCTGGGTGGGGAAGATTCCTCTGGAGAAGGGAAAGGCTACCCCTCCAATATTCTGGCCTAGAGAATTCCAGGGACTGTATAGTCCATGGTGTCTCAAAGAATCAGACATGACTGGACACAACTGAGCAACTTTAAAAAAAATATATATATATACATACTTATATATAATATATATATTATATATGTATATCTCAGGAAATTCGTCAGGAGCCAATTATATGTATATATAATATATATTATATACATATATATACACATATATAATATATACATATTATATATAATTATATACATATATATAATGTAATAATATATGATGTATATATTATATATAATGTAATAATATATAATAGCATATTATATATATACAACTGAGCGACTTTCAACATATATATTTTGTATTATATATTTATATATATTATATATATATATAAACCTGAAAAACAATCTCCTATGAACTGTATTTAAAACTGGCCACTGATCTATTTGTCTTGTTCATTTCTATAGTTGATGAATTCTCTCTCTGAAAAGTAGAAAAATAAAAGAAAAACTTTCCATTTAGAAGGATAAAACTGAAGGAAATGAGAGACATAACAATAAAAAAAGATTCAATCTTCAGAAACTGGTTAATTGATTGTTTGACAATCATAACAGAAATGCTTTAAATCTGAAACCCATCAGTCCCTGACTCTGTTTTTCTCTTCAACTTAATTAGAATAAAATAAAAGATAAATGTATTCTGTTTAGCTGGAACTTTGGGGAAATATGCAGGAAGTTGTAGGCAATAATGTACCAGCTGCGTCTTTGTTGCTAAGTTTATCAGAGAGTTAGCAGCAAATGTGTTTTTATAATTTATCATTCCTCAGTATTAAAGTTTTATGACTAGCTGCTTAGGAGAGGCTGTAAGCAAAAGCCATGTTACCAAAACTGAGTTAAAATGCAGCACAGAAATAAAGGTGTAAAACAAAATATCATCACTAAGAGCACACATTTCTCTAGGAGATAGCTTCTGACAAGCATTTATAAGAAATATTTGCCTACTGTTTTCCAAATAAAATCGTCTGTCCATGATCTCATGAACCTAATTATTTGGCAATAACAACACACTAGATTATAGTTCTGCCTATATATGTTACTTAAGATGATAAATAAGGGTCTCTGATAGACTCTTGAAAAGAATAGAAGAACTGAAAGCTCAAACATCTTTAAATGTTAATATCTTACTGGCTTTACCCATGATGATATAATCCATAGGCTTTGGACTCCAAAATAGGATGCTTTTAGTATCCAAAGAAGTTGCATTTTATGACAAATATTGATGAAAAAATATATCCATAAAAATTTCCTGGTCAAAAAGCAAAGGTTTACGTAATACTATGATTCTTACTGTTAAATCATATTTATCATCTCTCTTTGGCATTAAGATCAGTGTTATCTTTATTTGACAAATCATTCTGAAATAGAACACATTTTTAAAGTTAAAGGTGGGTTCTAAAGTCCTTTGTCTTCAAACATACACAAGTTTTATAAAACCCATCAAAAATATGATCATTGGATATAGTAATTTAAATAAGCTTTTCTTTCTCCTGTTCAAATATTTGGTGAATTGCTTACAATGATTAAGTGACTAGGCTCCTTAGCTTAAAAAAAAAAAAAAAACTTCCATATGCTGTTACAAAATCTCCTTAAAAATCCTTGCATCATAAAGGAGACAGAATGTCTGAGATTACAATGACTTTTGTATTTTGGGATTTCTGGAGGAATACTGTCTTACTTGACCTAAGACATCCTCAGACCCCACTTCAGAGCCTCTATGGCCATCTGATCTTTGATTTTGACCCCCTCCCAAAGTTAGCTGCAGAATTTCTCAAGACAAAGAAGAATCTGTTCTTTCATCCAGTTTTAATTAATGCTTATTAAGAAGCAAGCATGTTTAAGATTGGCATTTCCAATCCAAAAGAAGTAGTATGCATTTGTGTATATGTGTGTGTGTGTGCATGCCTGTGTGTGTGTGTGTGTATACACATGTGTTAGGATATGTACGGTTGAGAAGACAGATTTCACAGGTTTTAAAATGCCTAAAGAGAGAAATCAGAGAATTCTAATATCTATAATTCAAGTAAGTTCCTAGCTCAGCTAGTAAAGAATCTGCCTGCAATGCAGGACACCAGGATTCGATCCCTGGATGGGGAAGATCCCATGAAGAAGGAAGTGGCAACCCACTTCAGTATTCTTGCCTGGAAAATTCTGTGGCCAGAGGAGCCTGGCAGGCTATAGTTCATGGAGCCGCAAGAGTAGGACACGATTTAGCAACTAAACCACCAAGTCCCATGCTAAATAAAACAACTATCCATTGAGGCATTAATAGCTTTGGTACTTTTTAGTAGAAAAGTAGAGATTAAGAAATTTTCCCAAGGATACACAGTTTCTCATTTATGAACGGTAACACTGCCTGATTCATGGAGTTGGGGAGAAAACTTCACTGAGTTTTACATTGACCCATGTAAAGTATAGTGCCAGCTAAACTGGTAAGCACTCATTAAATAACGGTCACTATTATTGTTATTACCATGTTGGGCACGATTCTAAGTATTTTAAGCACATTATTTAATTTGATCTTTACAATAGCCTCATGTGGTAGATAATAGCATCCCCCTTTTAAAGATGAGTAAATTATGAATTAAAAAACTTAAGTGACTTGTCCAATGATACACAACTAACATGTATTGAAAAGTGGAATCTGAACTGAGAGAATTCAAGGTTCATGCACTTAAAAACTAAGTTATGGACTCAAAAACTAAAGAGACTCTTGGAGAACAACTTAGAGCCTGAGTATAACAAGAAAATAACTCAGACCCAGGATTCGGCTCCGGATACACACAGTTTGCTTGACCTTCTGGACATGAACTCCCTGCGAGTCCAAAACTGGATCAAAGACACATCACCAGTTCTACAGAAGGCAGAAAAAAAGATAAACTTAAGTGACTTTCGGGGTAGGAGGAGGGATAGTCTGCCCTTGGGCACAAGGGACCTATTTCAGCAATGTATCCTAAAATTTCCCTGTAAGGCTTTTATACGCAGGGAGAGGTAGAATGTTCTAAAATTAGGTTAACTTCAGTTCAGTTCAGTTCAGTCACTCAGTCATGTCCGACTCTTTGCGACCCCATGAATCGCAGCATGCCAGGCCTCCCTGTCCATCACCAACTCCCAGAGTTTACTCAAACTCATGCCCATTGAGTCGGTGATGCCATCCAGCCATCTCATCCCCTGTCGCCCCCTTCTCCTCCTGCCCCCAATTCCTCCCAGCAACAGGGTCTTTTCCATTGAGTCAACTCTTCACATGAAGTGGCCAAACTATTGGAGTTTCAGCTTCAGCATCAGTCCTTCCAATGAACACCCAGGACTGATATCCTTTAGGATTAACTTCAGATGATGTTAATTCCACCCAACTCAGTAAATTTACTAAAAATCGTTGTACAATACACTTAAAATATTGGATTTTATGGTATATATTGTGTTGGACAAAAAGTTTGTTTGTATTTTTCCACACACTCTTACAGTAAAACCTGAATGAACTTTCTGGCCAACCCAAAATGTAATACCTCAAGAAATCTATTATCAAAAAATAAATAAATAAACAAACCAATAAAAACATAGATATTATGTTTCCATTCTAATCAATCCTGAATCTCCAAGTTGGCCCTATGAATTGATATTTGTTAATTAAATCTATAATAGTTATACACTGCTGTGTAACAACCCTAAAACCTACTGGCTTAAACAAGTTTTTTTGGTTTTATTAATTTCACAATTTTGTAGGTGAGAAATGTGAGCAGGGCTCAACTGGGCAACCCCTTTGCTTCTCTAGTCATTGAAAAAACTCAATGGTAACTTTTCTGGCAGATGGGAAGGTCTGGTGGGTCAAAGGTGGTTTCAAACACATGGCTGGAACCTGGGATTGGATAAGTCAAAAAATAAGGCCCCCAAGTCAGAGCTTTTCCATGCAGCTTAGCATTGTCACAAGATAATGGCCTCAGAGTAGTCAAACTTCTAAAAAGGTGGCTCAAAGCTCTTAGTGAATATGATGGAAGCTGCATCAGTTATTTGACCCAGACTTGGAAGTCATATTATTACTTGTATTTAAGTATATTAGGCAAAGCCCTCTTAGATTCAAAAGGAGGAAATTAGACTTCACTTCTAGTTGGCAAATAATAAGGTCACATTGTAGAGTAACAAATGAGACTGGGGATATTGTTGTAGTCATCACTTAAAAATATAATCCATTGGTATAATAGTTTATAAAAATAATCACTATTATAATTGAGTTTCAGAAGAGTTTATTAATTCTTCATAATTTCATATGTCTGAAACTTTGAGGATATCACACAACAGGATAGGTAAAATTGAAAAAAATTGGAGGTTTCATGGAGATAATTTCAAATACCTTAAGGGATTCCCTGGTAGCTCAGATGGTAAAGAATCTGCCTCAATGCAGGAGATCTGGGTATGATCCCTGGGTCAGGAAGATCCCCTGGAGAAGGAAATGACAACCCACTCCAGTATTCTTGCCTGGAGAATCCCATGAACAGAGAAGCCTGGAGGGCTACAGTCCATGGGGTTGCAAAAAGTCAGAAGACATGGCTGAAGCAACTTAGCAAGAAATTCATGCAATAAACTTGCTTCCTGGAAAAATCTTATATTTCAGGCATGGTTATACACATAATGCCCTTCTGCTTCCTTTTACAAAACATTTCATTTACATAAAAAATTAGTTTAATTTCTTTTTAGTTTGAAATTCTAGTATAGCAGCTGAATACAACTGCAAAACTGTCCCCTTATAAAACATTTAATGCTGATTATGGCCATTTCTATTCATATATTTCCTAGACTGAATATGACATTTGAAGACTTTTGCCCAAAGTAACCAATTTTTAAGTTACAGTCACAAACGCATTGCCTTTATCCTATTTTAGTAAACATTTTAGAGCATATGACAGAAACATACTAAACACTGGTTTAAACACCTTCTGAAGTTCCAACCCAGAAACTTTTCAAAAAAGTTAGTTAGGTGAAGGGAAGAAAAGGAGGAAAAAATAAATTAAAATCACATAATTAAATAAGGGACAGAAAAAGTGGTTTTAATCACTGGTTTGGTCCCTAATGGGCTTCCTTGTAGCTCAGTTGGTGAAGAAGCTGCCTGCAATACAGGAGACCTGGGTTTGATCCCTGGGTTGGGAAGATTACCTACAGAAGAGAAAGCCTACCCATTCCAGTATTCTCGCATGGAGAATTCCATGGACTGTAAGAGTCAGACACGACTGAGCGACTTCCACACTTTCACTTTGGCTCCTAACAACCATTGTATGACCTTCCCCAGGTCACTTAAGACTTTTTGGGTTCAGTCTTCATATGCCAAGTGAGAGTCTGGACTGAATCTATGTTTTGTTGTTGTTTGTGGTGGTGATGGTGGTGGTGACGGAGATGTGACTTAAGTAATAAAAAAAATTCCAAAAAATACATTAAAACTAAACATTCATGACTGGAGTTATTCTGGTCGAAAATGGGTGGGGTCATGTGGAGACCCACCCACTCAACTCCCCCCCCCAACCGCTAGTTCCTTTGCCCTTCACCCCCATACCAGCTACATTAAAAAAAAAATAATTATCATGCAATCCTAGCTCTAAAACCTAAAATTTGAAAGCCACTAGATTAGATGGTCTCTAAAGGGTCTTCCTTGAAGAACAGATACTCTTAGGAACTAGAAAAGTACCTACTGGGTAAATTGTTACACAACAAATGTTATTACCCTAATGGGTAGTACCACGGATACACATGTATATTCATAAATATACCCTTAACAATAAATGAGTCTATGCATTTGAGTTTCCATGTAAATATGTAATTTTATACATATATTAAAAACAACTACTATCAAAAAAATAAATAAATAAATAAATAAATAAAAACAACTACTATCAACTGAGAGACTGCCTAATGAACTATTCAAGTTACCTACCACCTCATAGTAGTCTTAGACATAATTACTAGTTTCCTTCTTTTCACATAAGGATAAGCTTGGGAAGGTTTAGCAACTTGAATGGGATAAACAGCTAGAAAGAGGTAGACACAATATCTGAATGCAGAATGAGCTAAAGCCAAAGTATTTATTTTCATTTTTTCTCCATAATACGCAAGTACCTCCCATTATATCAGTAGGTTTCCCATTTTTGTGAAAGGTCGCTCTAAGGAGCAAGTGGTTTGGGGCTTTCTCCTGAAGATTGGGTTGGGGCTTATTTATTGATGCTTAGCTGGAAATGATGTCAAAACTGAGAATCATGTGCCTCATATTCCAAGGAAATGATGCAGTGGAGAGTGTCTGGAGAAAGGACTGGTGGAAATGCAGTTAGGTCTAAGGCTTCATCTTGCCCCTCTCTCTCTTCCTTTTTTCCTCCTGATTTGATGAAAACCCCTATAATTAGAAAATACATGTGAAGGAAATAATGTACATACTTACACCTAATCACTTAAAGTGCCTTTGGTCATGAGCTATCTATAGCCATAACTAATGGTAGACATACACACAGAAATGTGTGTGGAGGTGTGGGTATTCTTCATCTAGTAAAGAGAGGGTAAGAATCTTTGTATTCTTAGTATTTCAGGATCTCATATGTGTATATTCTTCTTGATAATCTAGACTTCCCATGTCTTTAACTTATGAGACTATTCAAAGCTGGAAATGACCTTATATATCACCTGGTTCAACTTTTCATTGATTCAATCACAGTCACACAACTGTCGGCCTAACCTAGAATTCTCAGTGCTGACATCCTCCAGTTAAGGGAATTTTACAAACCAAGACTGTGCACATACAAATATGAACATGCTATAGTAGAAACTTTTAAAGCATAAAAGCAATTTAAAGAAAACCTATTTCTACTCTTTTATCTTTTAGATTACAAAAGTGGCACCCAGAGAGATGGAAAAAAAATATATAATCTTGTACATAACAAATTCCAGCCTAGAGCTTCCTTCCATTGTATACTGTGGATAATTTAGAGATAATTTTATTAAACTAAATCAAATTAATGTGTATGACTGGTGAGTGCTTAACCCTCCTGAGAAATACAGATTTTAAATACAACTTTCCTTTTATTATTTATAAAGTTGTTGAGGACAGGAATTCATGTTTCATGTGTTTTTGTTTTTTATTTACATTTTCCAAAGTACGTGTTTTTTCCCATAATACTGAAATACTTCTTATTATATAAGTAGGTTTTCCATGTCTATAAGTGGGAACTAATAACAATCTTAAAGGTAATGATGGAAATCAATGCAATATTTAAGCACAAATGATTCTATATTCTGTTAAAGAACGGTTCCAGAAATCCCACCCAATCATGCATCCTATTTTCTCTGGTCACCTGTATATAAATTAGTTTTAAACTACCTATGGCACTGTCAAGACAAATTAACTAATAAATGTAAGCGTAATTTGTCTCTCTAGAAGAGACTATTTAAATTGTTCTGAAAATATGCCTCTGTAAGCCTGAAGGCAAGAATCACGCCACCATTCTGTCTTTCCTTTTTCAAACCCAAATAAAGCTTATTCTAAATTTATCTTATCTGTCCTATTTTTAAGTCTATAATTAGTTAATACCATTATGTCTTCATTATTATTTTATTATTCTTAGATAGACCCTTTCTTAGACTTCTGGCATCATTTCTATAATCCACACAGAAAAAGATGAAAATAGTTCAGTTTTTCTCTGGGTCAGAATCCAAATGGTCTCTTCAGTTTCAAAGACTGGGGATCTTTTTGATCTTGAAACTTAGGGGAATAATTTAAAGGTTAAAAAAAAAATGGGTGAAGAAAATAATGTGTATTTGGGTTTCTTTGTGGTAAGGTCCAAAAGGAAATGTGAATTCTCCCTGCCAGAAATCGCTGGAACTATGGAAACCACTAAAAGGCAAGTGGTGATTTATTTTCTCCTTCTCAGGGATTCTACAACTAAAGAAGAGGAGAACAAAATTCTAGAAAGAAATGGATATAGAATAGGATGTTGATCAGCATGAGATCATGACTCTAGTTTCCTTAAATAAAAAAATGCTAACAATCTCCAGGGATGATTCCTGTTAGGTGGTTAAAATACAAACTGCACATGTGCATACATACATATACAGTTAAATTTAGTACATCATAGTAAAGTATACACAGAGTTAACTCATTCATTCAACAAATAATTCAGTGCCTGGCATATATCAGGGCTTCTCAGGTGGTGCTAGTGGTAAAGAATCCGCCTGCCAATACAGGAGCCGCAGGAGAGGTGGGTTCGATCCCAGGGTCTAAAAGATCCCCTGGAGTAGAAAATGCAACCTGCTCATTTCTTGCCTGAAAAATCCCACAGACAGAGGAACCTGGTGGGCTAGAGTCCATGGGGTCACAACTGAGTGACTGAGCACACACACACACAACATATACCAGGCTCAATTGTGTCTGACTCTTTGCAGCCCCACAAACGGTAGTCCTCCAGGGTCCTTTATCGACGGAATTTTCCAGGCAAGCATACTGCAGCACGATGACACTTCCTACTCCAGGGGATCTCCCCGACTCTGGGGTTGAACCCACGTCTCTTGTGTCTCCTGAGGTGGATTGGCATTGGTAGGCAGATGCTTTACCACTAATGCCATCTGGGAAGCCCCATACCAGGCTATACCCAGGAAAAACGCCGATTAAAATGTGTTCTAATTGATAGATTTTAGAGTACCAGTAACCGGTCCTATTCATTTCTTATTCAATCTGAAATTCCTGAATCTGGTTAGTCATAACTTCAGTAATTGTTCCAAAATTTGTCCACACAATAACACAGTCTGAGTAACTTTGAAAAACATATTGCTTCTGAGACCCACCCATGAAAGTGAAAGTGTTAGTCGCTCAGTCTTGTCCGACTCTTGGGGACCCCATGGACTGAAGCCTGCCAGGCTCCTCTGTGCAAGCGATTCTCCAGGCCAGAATACTGGAGTGGATTGCCATTCCCTTCTCCAGGGGATCTTCCCGACCCAGGGACTGAGTCCGGATCTCCTACATTGCAGGCAGATTCTTTACTGCCTGAGCCACCTGGGAGACCCTCCCATACATCTACTGAATTAGAGTTCCAGTTTTATGGGATTGGGAATTAGTAGCTGCTTTTGCTGTTGCTGCTTTTAACCCCTTTCATCATTATAATGCAGTTTGTTTGTGGACCAGATTTTTGGAACCACTGATTTTTATTCCTAACAAAAACCACCCTGATTAATTCAGTTAAGGAACATATTATATAAGCCCATTGCATTTACTACTCCCATGGAACTATTCCTATTCAGATAGTGGCACTGCCATGCCTATTAGAATTGCAAGCATACTAAATTGGAAGCTTATTTCAGAGGAGACGCTTCCTTTTTATTTTTTTAATTATTTGTATATTTATTGAATTATAATTTACTCACTGTATCAAATTATTTTCAGATATACAACATATTAATCCAATATTTCCATACTCTGTGAAATGACCACTACAATAAGTCTAATTACCATCTGTCACCATAGACAGTTATAAAGGTACAGTATGATTTACTGTGTTCCCTATGATATATATTACATTCCCATGACTTGTTTTATAACTAGAAGTTTGTACTTCTTAATTTCCTTCCCCTATTTTGCCCATCACCTACTCTCCTTCCCTCTGGTAAGCACTGGTTTATTCTCCTTAAATAGCTTACTATTATAGTCACTTAAAATGATACCCTCTTCCATCCATAAGTTTTTTTTAATTAATTTATTTATTTTAATTGGAGGCTAATTACTTTACAGTAATGTGTAGTGGTTTTTGCCATACATTGACATGAATCAGCCATGGGTGTACACATTCATAAGTTTTAAAAACTTCAAAATATGGACAGCTACAGAATTGTACGAAGATTCATGGTGATTTAACATTTCCAAATTCTCTCAATAAATTGATGATAGTTAGCTAGATTCCAATACTATTTATTATTTACCATTCATAATTCTCTCTTTCTCTCTCTTACTCATATTTTGCCCTACCTACTGAATGACTACTTCAATACCCAAGTTACTTACCAGAAATTTTTCTTCATACCCCTACAATATAATCCCCAGAGTAGAAGACATATTTGAAGTTTCTTTCACTGACATAATCTCAGAGCAAGGACAGAGCCTGGCACAAAGTAGTTGCTCTATAACTGTTTGTTGAATAAGTGAATAAATAAATGAATGAATAATAAATAAAATAAACCTCATCATTTCTTATAGCACCAAAGTATTATTACTTAAAATGAACTTGACAGTCATTTAACAATGGCCAGTAGTAGTTAATACATGTATTTTAGTACTTGTCATTTTGCATTATAATCATTTGATTCTATGATTGACACAAGCTATGCCTCATGTAAGTCTCAGTCTCACTCAAAACATGTTATATAGTAAACATTCAAAGACTGTTAACTGAATGAATGGATAAACAGAACAAGTTACTTCTCAAGATTCATATTTAATTTATTAAAAATATGATATCAATACATTTACATTATTTAGGCATGATTTAGACTCAGGAATTTAAGTGCCTATTTCAGCTCATGGCAACATTCTCTATTGACTGGGAAAACATAAATGCCAAGGAGGTAACAAAAATAAATCTGGGGAACATCATTCATTTCAGTGCTCATATTTCATAATCAAGCAACAGTTCCTAAATAGATTACTTTATCAAGGTTCATATTTGGATAAACTTTTTATGCAATACTATCTTAAAGAATATACTTTGTTTTAATTTAAAATTATTGCTTACCAGTTTTACCATTACATGTCTGAATCTTGAAAGAGAGTCATTCAGTAAGACATAACATCTAAATATTGCCTGTAGTGATAGCTTTGCCTCTGTATCCTTTTTAAAGTATCAAGTACTATCAGTGGGGTAGGAGGTTATGACTAAATTGTAAAAGTTCTAAAATTGAATAAAGAGGAAGTATATACTTGAAGGGCTTTAAAATAAGACATGGGATAATTTAAAACTCAAAATATGATTATTTTCATATTATAAAATTGGTAGGCTTTTATAAACACAGTTGATCCCTGAGCAACACGGGTTTGAATTGAATGGACCACTTTTACACAGATTTCTTTTTAATATTAAATACCACAGCACTGCACCATCTACAGTTGGTTGAATCTGTGAATATGGAACCCTGGATACAAAGGAAGTGTGAATAAGGAGGGCCAATAAACTAGACTCTGATTTTTGACGCTGGTACCCCATCCCCCTCATTGTTCAAGAGTCAACACAGTACATTTTGGAACCGATGACAATTACTAATTTCACCTATGCAAATAGTTTGTGGGTTAGGCACAAATAGAGACATAAGCATATCAGTGAAATATACTTTCCTAATCCATAATAGTCATCTTGATATATGTTATGGATTTGAAGTTTTCTGATTCATCAGTGTAAAAATAATTTATAACAATACAAAGAAAAAGTAAAATTGTTACAAATCAACAAAAACATCCATATTCAAAGACGCTTATTGTTTGGATTTATTGGTAATCTTTAGGTACCATGGGCTTCCCTTATGGCTCAGCTGGTAAAGAATCTGCCTGCAATGCAGGAGACCTGGTTTGATCCCTGGGTTGGGAAGATCCCATGGAGAATGGAAAGGCTACCCACTCCAGTATTCTGGCCTAGAGAACCAAAACACGAAGAATGGTAAACCATGAAATCCAACGGTGGTAAGAAAAGCAAATGTTTTGAAAACTCCCAGACTGAGCAAAATTTAAAAATATATATATATATATTTGTTGTGCAAGTAAGTTCATCTATTTCGTTTTTCTAGAGAGAATAAATGTACAGATAGCAAGAGGGGTAGATAGGTGGGATGGATTGTGAGATTGGCATTGGCATATATACACTACTACGTATAAAATAGATAACTAATGAGAACTGAGTACATAGCACAGGGAACTCCACTCAGTACTGTCTGGTGACCTAAATGGAAAGGAAACCCAAAGAAGAGGGGCATGCATGTATATGTATAGTTGATACACTTTACCGTACAGAAGAAACTAACACTTCATTTTAAAGCAACTATACAATGGGAAAAAATGGGCAAAAAATGAATCTCCTTACTCAAGTCTATTCATAGCTTTTAACATGCAATGTCTAATATACAAAAAATTCTAACTCCATAAACATTTATCCCATGAACAGTGAGTAACATATGCAGTGTTTTTCAAACACAATACTTGGAAGAGCCCCTTCATAGGCAGGTATTTCAGAAGCCGGTGAAAGCAGAGACCCACTTATGTTCCACCGTAAACTCTTCAGAAAATGCTGTTCTAAACTGCTGAAATAATGAACATAATTTTGAAAAAAAATAGGTGTAGAGGAAATCCACGTTTTTTGATGTTTTGTTTAGTGTTCAGTGTGATTTTGGCATACCTGTGACCCCTTTTCCAACAGTTTTCCTTTAATTGAGAACTTGACTAGATTTCTAAGTTATGATGTTTATATAATCTTTCTGCCTTCTTTTCATTAAGATATGAAGTGTCTATTATAGATGGAAGATGATACATCATTTCCCTTCAAAGTTAAGGGAATCTATCTCCTTGATTTTTTATTTCACCTTTTCTTCTGTGAGTTTTGTATTTTTCTTCCAGAACAAAATTCTGCCAATGATCTCTTGAGAACTCACAGATACACAATGTACTTCTAACCAATACTGGTTTTTAGACACTTGATATCAATGATGAAATTTTGTTTACTATCTTAAAAAGTCATTTATGGCAGAGACATATATTTCTTTTTTACTTTGATAGCCCAAAATCACAGACAAAATTTCAGGCTACTGTGAGAGTACTATGTGGCTCTGAACTACCCTAACTGCCAGTGAGATGTTTTTGATTTTGTTAGAGATGTCCTTGCCAGTATTATGAATCATAGCAGGACTGTAATCAAACACTATTATTTTAATATTAACATTTTAGTAAGCTTATTGTAACTCTCCATGTTCCACTGAGATTAGGCTTGACAAGTATAAGCAAAATTTTCTTCAGGTCAGACATTTCTGCTTGGAAAAGTGAAAGTGAAAGTTAGTCGCACAATCCTATCTGACTCTTCGTGATTCCATGGACTGTAGCTGACTCTGTGATTTCATGGACTGTAGCCTGCCAGGCTGCTCTGTCCATGGGCTTCTCCAGGCAACAGTACTGGAGTGGGTTGCCATTCCCTTCTCCAGGGTATCTTCCCAACCCAGGGATTGAACCCGGGTCTCCTGAATTGCCTGCAGATTCTTTACCAACTGAGCTACTAGGGAAGCCCCATTTCTTCCAGCCAGACATTTCTGCTTGGAGATCAGTGCTTCTCAAACTTTAAGACATCTATAAGTGAACTGAGGATCATATTAAAATATAGATTCTGATTAAGTTGGTTGAGGTGGGGCTTGTTATTTTGCATTTCTGATAAGTCAAAACTGCTGGCTGTGGACCACCTTTTGAGTAGCAAGTTTAAAGCCACAAAGTGTCATTATTGACTCAGAAACAAATTCCTCCAGTTTCTATGAAATGTACTGCCTAACATATAACATATAATAACTTAAAACATTGTGAGACTATTCATTATCTTTTCCCCAAATACATTTATATAAAGATTTCTATTTTAAGAGTCAGGCCTGGTCCAATGCTCTTAGAAGAACTACAAATAGCTTAGGTTACTCATTTTTCCAGTTGGATTGCCACTTTCCCCCTAAGCACTCTTACTTTTATATCATTTACAAAGGAAAACCCTTATACAATAGGATATGGCAAACCACTAAACACTGCTCTTGATCTATTATAATCTTTCTATGATACTCAGGACATTATGACCTATTTTATAAAATACAATGCAAATGTTGTTTAAAGCACCCAGGAGTAAAGAGGACAGCTTTCAGATTCTTGTAAATGTGTTGTGTATTTTATATTCAACCAATCCAACTTCATAGAATTGTAGATGGTATCCTGATGGCTCAGTTGTACAGAACCTTCCTGTCAATGCAGGAGACACAAGACCAGAGGTCGATCTCTGGGTCAGGTAGATCTCCTAGAGAAGGAAATGGCAACCCATTACACTGTTCTTGCCTGGAGAATTCTATGGTCAGAGGAGCTTGGCAGGCTACAGACCATGGGGTTGTAAGAGTTAGACAGGACTTAGAGACTAAACCACCAGCACTAGGATTCACCAGGAAGGTGATTTAAAAATGCTAATTCCAGACAGGGAAGCCTGGTGTGCTGCAGTCCATGGCATCACAAAGAGTTGGAAACAACTGAGCAACTGAACTTAAACTGATCTGATGCCTACCCGAGAAGAGTCTCACTCTAAAGGTCTGGAGTGAGGCCTGAGAATCCACATTTTAGCAAATACCTTCTGTATTTTGGGATTTGGTGATGGACAGAGAAGCCTGGCATGCTGTAGTCCATGGGGTCGCAAAGACACAACTGAGCAGCTGAATTTAACTGAACTTGCATTTCTAGTGTAACTGAAAAGTTTGAGGAATACTGTCCTAGGAGGAACCTTGACCAAAGTTCCAACATCAAGACCTGATATTGTTCATTACTGAAACTTTTACCCTATACCTAAGACCGTGTTTTCAAATATACTTTCAATCAACAAAACCGTTCCCTTTGTTTGTCACAGTTTTGATTATCTACTTGGTTTCACCACTCCTTTTTGGACCTAAGGACCTCAACTCCTATGTCTTCTCTAGGGACCATAGCTTATCTTCCAAACCAGACACTTGCAAAAGAAATAGGGAGAACAACTAATACTTAAGCTGGGATAATTGGTATAAACTGGAATCATCCAGAGCAGGTTTTACATCACATTGATCTTGAATCCCAAATTGGGGAACTTTTTAACCACACTTCACACTGATGGCAGATCATTACCTACCTCTGAATTCTCCATCCCAGTACTATTCTCTGATGGGAAACTCCCTTGACTTCCTGAGAGATCTCCAGCAGTCACTACTTGGCTTTAAAGCTTTCACTGTCACACCCTTCAGATGTGATACTTTCACAGTGTCTAGGAATGAGTCTGTCTCCTTAGACATAGCCCCACTGTGACAGCAAGTTTATTCCCAAATCTTCATATTGGCTGCAGTTATGTGGGACATGAAGGATTATATTTACATATAATATGTTTTAAATCAAGGTGGCTATTTTAATTTATCATGCATACTTGAAAGACTGACATCTTTAATGTCTTCTTATGATGAAAAATAATAAATATTACAATATTCTATCAAATCTTTACATATTTTGCCATTTTTTCTCTTAATGTTACCAAATGTGAAATAACTGATGTAATTCAGAGGAAAGAGAGAAGAACTAGGTTACATAATACTTTTCTACCATAGAATTTTCCAGGCAAGAATACTGGAATGGGTTGCCATTTCCTTCTCCAGGGGATCTACTTAACCCGGAGATTGAACTCTGGTCTCTTGTGTCTCCTGCATTGACAGGCGGGTTCTTTACCAACTGAGCCACCAGGAGGCCATCTACAACTCTGCGAAGTTGGATTGGTTGACTATAAAATACACAACACACTTACAACTCTTTGACAAGTATAAACTCAAGCAACTGGCCTTTTGTTCAGTTACTGTATCAACACTGACTCTTGTCCCTCTCCTATAAGAACTGATTTATCAAGTCAATCATAAAAGGACATTCAGAAAAATAATCATTTTCAATTTTAAAAGGATCAAAGTACATTTAAATGGATGTTTTGTTCATACGGTGAAACTGAGGACAACTCATACAATATAATATATGATTAATGATACAAAGCATTAAGGAAAACAGACATACATTCTAAATCTGACTTCTTCCTCCTGCCTATTATATGGAGTTGGAATTTTGGAAGATAATTAAGATGGAAATATCACCTTCAAGAAATGCTTCTAGTGCATTAGGTTAAAAGAAAACAGTAAACTAAGTTGAAAGTTTTAAAATGTAATATAGTATTAGTAAATCATATACTCCAAGCTAACCTTACAGGTATGTGTTGTTTTTATAAATTAACTAGAACTGGTTTAACCTTAGGGTCAGGTTCAAGTGGTGTACACCAGCAGTCAGATTACAATTTGATGCAAATTTTATCTCATTAAAAAGTCACACACTGCTCCACTTCATTTACAAAATAATTGTGTACCTGGCAAGGTCAGATGATTTTCCCTCTATTGCTTTCACTGAAGGAATTCAGGTTTTTTTAAATGTAGCTAAACTGTGGGAAAGATTTTCTAATTTATTTTCATTTGAGGAAATTGCAAACTTCCAAAAAACTCAGAGGTTTTGTGCTTATTCTTTTTCTGTTTGTTTAAAATAAGAAATCATACTAAAATCTGCTTGTTTTAGATTTTGAGGAGCGATATACTGTACTATAATTCTAACTAAAAAGTCTCATTCTGTAATTCCCAGAGAAAAAGAGAAAATAGTTAATGCCAAATTAGCTATAATTCCCATAGTTTAGTGGTGATAGGAATTTTTTAAACTTTGAATGGTGCTCAAATATACAAAATATGGTAAATGAAGTCCTACTAGAAATGAGACAAGTAAGGTGCTTTTAGATCATCAAGATGCATCAGCACGTTTCCATTTCTCACTCAAATCTGTGACCTCAAGATATTTTCAGTCATTTATTTCTTCTATAGTAAAATCCTATTACTGTAATATGTATATATTTTTGGTCTCTTAGATGCTACTAGAATTTTTCTATGTGAACACTTATTTTATATATTCTATCTCAGTTAAGATTCTTAGATAATGGCAGTTGATTTAACTTAGGATTTATCAAGATCTTAAAAATGTAGAGAAATCTCTTTGCTTCCTTTAGGGGCAAATCTCTCTCCTCACTATTATGTTTTCGAATGTGTTACTTAACACAGTATTTAATCTCATTTTGAATCTTTAAAAGGTGTTTTTCCCATGAACAACAAACCGTTGATGAGAAATATGAAGGAGAAACATTAGGGGTCTTTATTTTAAATAAAGTAAAAGTTGATATTTGCTAAAAAACTTTGAAATGAGAATGCAAAAATATTTAATATTATATACAGATAGAAAATTACTATAGCAGGTATTTCTTTGTTGTCCTAGGGGACTATACTAAGCAATGGTCCCCAACCTTTTTTGGCACAAGGGACCGGTTTCCTGGAAGAAATTTTCCCAAGGGCTGGGGAGAAGAGGGAGGGATGGTTTTGGGATGATTCAAGTGCAGCACGGTTCTGGCTCCTATGAGAATCTAAGGCCACCACTGATCTGACAGGAGGTGGAGCTCAGACTGTGAGCAATGGGGAGCGGCTATAAATACAGATGAAGTCTTGTTCTCCCTTGCCCACCTCTCTCTCACCTGCTACTGTGCCGCCAGGTTCCTTACAGGCCACAGATCAGTACTGGTCCCTGGCCAGGGATTTGGGGACCCTGATACTAAGTATTGTTTTAGAAGTGAAACTGCCTTTAAACACGGTTCCTTGAGCCATCTAAAATTGTCAGAAACCAACAATTTTGACCCAGGGATGGAACCTGCATCTCCTGCTGCTCCTGCATTGGCAGATGGATTCTTTACTACTGAGCTACCTGGGAAGCCCAGCTACTGGTTGTACCTCATACCACATAGATACACACTACCTCAATTTGATTAAATGACAAAGAAACTTTTTTTTACCTCACTTGAGTCAGGCTCCTCAGAGCCCCCTTCTTTGGTGGTGTGGGGTGCAGGGTCAATCTGTCCTTGGCCAGCTTAGTACAGTTTCATCAAGAATCCTATTGATTCAATTTAGCAAATATTCCCTCACCCTCAGTATGTGAAACTCTGGATATCTGATCAAATTCTTCAACTCTCACTTCAAAATCTTAACACTCTGGACTTCTTCAGCAAGAATCCTATTTAGAATAGCTAGTAAGAATTCTCTCAGCCCTGATGCTTTCTGTTAGTAATTTTCCATTCACTGACGCCCAACTCTATTCTTTGTTTATAAGTCTCCACTTGTCCTTGTAATCAAAGTGAGACTGGTCTCTATCCCCTACTGCAAAGCCCCCACTGCAGTAGTACTTCCCTTTGGAATAAAGTATTCTTTACTGTCTTTAACAAGTGTTATGAAGTATATTATTTTAATACCAGGAAGAGCCAATATATACCCTATAAAATTAGCAAAAATAAACCATTTAGTTAGTCTTTAGTTACCTTAAATTATACTGCAGTAGAACATGAATAAATACAGAAATCAAACTGGTCAAAGGCTATCCTCATTCTCAATAATTTGGTCCACAACTTGACCTTGAGTTTCAAAGAACCAGCAGGGAACTACCTGGCAAGGAAACTAGTGGGAAATGGATAACCTAGAAAGTGCTATGAATCTTCTATGAAAAGCAACTGCAGAATTATGGTAGGAAAATCAAGACTTTACATTTTAGAGATAACACAATGAATGCACAGAAAACCAAAGAAGCTTGACTGAACAGTCCTGAGACAGTTAATCAGTAAAACCAGAGTAGCCTCTTGCCCAGAGGGACTGTTATGTAGATACAGGGAGACTATGAAGAGGCTGTGAAATCAGGAATGGGCAGATTAATATCTGACAAGGTGAATGACTTCTGCTCTGTCAGAGAATATACAGAGTTTAAGCAGAAATTCCTCCTTCTTGTCAAATTTGAGAATGATGCCTATAATGCATTCCTGTCCCACACAGCGCCAACATGTGTGTGTTTGTGTGTGTGCGCATGCGCGCGTGCTACTCACTCAGTAGTGTCCAACTCTTTACAACCCCACGGACTGTAGCTCGCCAGGCTCCTCTGTCCATGGAATTCTCCAGGCACGAATGCTGGAGCGGGTTGCCATTCCCTTCTCCAGGGGATCTTCCCACCCCAGGGATGGAACCCAGGTCTCCCTCATTGCAGGGAGATTCTTTACTGTCTGAACCACAACTACAAAAACTCAGAACCTGTGCACAAACAAGTCCACTCCTTGGGTAACTTGGCAGCAGCCACAGGCATGTTTTAGAAGGTACATTAAAGTAGAACAGATATATTTATGATTCAGCATTGGTATGTATTTGCTTAAAATTAAAGCCAGGATAACCAGAGCTACACAAATAAAATTATAATACAAACTTTGAAATATTAATTCTGGAAAATTAGAAAGAGATTCATAATTTTCTGAAATTGATAGACTAAAACGGAAAGAAAAAGAAAAGGTTCTACATCAAAGTAGTATAGAAAGGATACAACTAAAAAGTGGTTCCACAGAGGTAGAACTTGCTCAGTGTGGAAAGATGACCTGCAAAAATCAGTACAGATACATTTTCATGTAAAACTGAGATAATAGCAATACCTGTTTTGTTGGGTTACTTTGCAGGTCTAAAATTGCTAAGGAAGCGAGGGAAGGAAGGCCGATTGTGTGGAAGTCTTAGACTGCTGTGTAGTTCTAAGAAAATCTCACAAGGCCAATGTTTTCAAGCCAAAGATGCATGAAACAAGAGTCTCACATCTCTCAGTGATGGTTGTATTAGCAGCCATGCCAAGCTTAGTCACGTGCTGGAGCTGTCATAGAAAGTGTAGCTTCAACATTTTAACATTTAGCAGTGACCAGGTTTAGAGACCAGAGAAGGAAATTTCCATGGCTGTGACATAGGGATTGCACAAAGAAATTAATAATCATTAGCTGAAAGGATCATTTTTAATTATTTTTTAATTGTAAAGTTATCTTCTTTAAACTCTGTGTATAATGGCTCAATTTTGCATATAGCATAATGTGAATGAACATTTCATCTTATCAATCTGTGGAATATTCAAACAGTTGGCAGTTTACTTTCCAGAACAGGCTGCTTTTCTGAATATTAGAAAGAATACAAATTTTGAGTATTTAAAATGCACAGGTTTTCAAATTGAAGAGATGCCTGAAGTTTGGAAAAGCCACCTGTCATTCAACCACAATGGCTTCCTTTTTATCTGTTTTATGTTTTGAATATCCAGGAGTAATCTCAAGAAAGGACTGAGTGTCTAACAAAAATGTGAAAACTATTGATTTTCGTCCTGATTATTCTATGAGAGTTATTAGAAAATGTTTTTAATTGACTGCTCATTTTACTAATAAGAGTCATGAGTCATATTAACTTAATAAAAAGCAAGACAAAGATGCTGAAAGTCTTGAATTTGTAGTCTCACATTCATGAAAACAAAGCCATATCTCTGGGTTTTCAATTATGAAGGGGAAATTAATGCCCCAACAGTACTTACTCCTGCCTGATGGTCCTAGACATTATTGTAATAAGCAGGATGCTCCATTTTTTTATAAGGTCATTAAACTTCCCATCTCTTTTATGAGTTATGAATAGATTATATTGTAGTTCCTAAATAATGATTTCCCATTATGTAACACTGGAGTTTTATAAACATATTTTAAAAATACTACTCTTCCTATTCATATTTAGCTTCTAATCTACGAATAAAGAAGGCCCAAGCTTTTACATCTTCTATTTATGAGCTCTCTTTTATTTATAACTAGTGGAATTATTCCATTAATCTTTAACCCATGAATTTCTATTTTTTTCTGCTTGTCAAGCAACTCTCAATTCAAATTATCAACAATAAGCCCCAGAGTACCAACATAAAATTATGACCTTAATAAGTTTATAGATTATATTTTTATTTCATCAGATAGGTCACCCATGAACATGTTTAATAATTTCATGTGCCTTTGGAAGGTCATTCAAAATACCCTTGACCTACAGCTAAAACTGAGGCTGACAGTGAACCACTAATAGTACTCTTGGAACTTTAATACTTTTCTACATGTGAATCTAAGTCTCAAATGATTTCTACTACACACTTCCCATAAGAATATATCACATGGAAATAAAGTTCATGCTAAAAGAAGTAAAAACTATCTATTGCTTTGTCTATACTTGTCATTCTGTCACAGTCCAAAGTATCCAGATGAAATTAAACGGTTATCTTTGTTCATTTTGATCCCAACGTAATAGGAATAACACATCATTTCCTTGTTATAGCAGAAGAATGCTATAAATCACTATGTACTAGCATATAAAATTCTAAATGCATTGAATAGAACAGAAATGTATAATGGGGTTTTACTGAATATGGAAGAAGACCAAGAAAGCATACATTTCTGATTTTGAAAGTAAAGGACCTAGAGAAAGCAATCCCTGTCATCTCATTCTAAGCACATCAGTTCAACAAAATTCATTGCAAAAACAACCTATAACATTAGTATTATGCATAGTTATTTTCAAAGTTTTAATAAATTAGATCTATTTCTTGTCACATAAATACTGTAAAAGTACCATTCTTGATTCTGCAAAGAGATGCATGCATTCCACAAGTCAGACTAGGTTATTTAAATTTAATTTTATGTATTAATTTTTCATGCCTAAATCATATTTTATGTTTCTACCTATGTTTACAAAATATTCACCAAATATTTATACTACTGTTATGTCATGTATAGCCATCCTTGACAACTCATTCCTTATAATAAACAATATATAAAGAATAAAATCATTTTAATCAAAATTATTTTTCATATTTATATAATTGCTTTATTCTAAAACCAAAGCCTTCACATTTTGTTTTACAGGGAATAAAAAATAAAGAATCTTCTTAAAATCCTTACAAAGAATGTATCAATATTGGGAAAAACTTTAGAAAGAAATTGTGATTATACGGATGGACTACCAATTTTACTGTAGCAGAAGAAAGCAGTACACACCAGTGGATACTAAAGAAATATAAAGGAATTAATATCTCTGGCTTAAAATAAATACTTTCTCAGCCTCTCTACTGCTGACATGCTGGCGCTGGATAATTCTTTGTCAGTGGAGCTGTCCCGTGCATTACAGAGTATTTAGCACCATTCCTGGCTTCTAGCCACAGGATGCCCGTGGCACCTCCCCGCCCCTCCCCGACTCTCCTTCACGTGCTCCAAGTTGTGACTACCAACAATGTCTCCAAACCTCGTCAAATATCCCCCAGGGGCACAACAGCGCTCGGCTGAGAAAAAAGAGATAAAGATAATACAGTAACATATAACTCCTTAAGGAACAGAAATAATAATCACACAGTTAAATCTGATTCCTTACCATATGCTAGTCAGCCTACTGACTACTTTCATAGGTATTCTTTCGTTTCATTCTTACGACACCTTTATGCAGTTCTACCATTATCCCATTCTATACATGAGAAGTAGTCTTAGAGCTTAAATGCATGTGCCAAATCCCACAGTTATTTCAAGATCAGATTCTTTCCCAGATTTTTCTAATACCAGAGCCAGGGCTCTTAGCCACTCTACTGCTCCTAACTGATCATGGGACAGTAAATTAAGTGATGCCATCAACTTTAACTGCCTAATTACATAACATGAATGTAGGACTTTTTAAAAGCCTGCAAACAAAGGGTGGTGTCTATTGCCCAGTGCATTGGAGGAAAAGGAAATAAATTGTAGTATTGCACAATCAGCAGGACTTTTCAAGCTTAGGACTCCTTGCCATTGCCCCCACTTCACTTTTGGCAGCTAATCCTTGTGTTTAACAGTTCTTACCTGTCCTACCCGCATGGTAGACTAGTCAACTTTTTCTTTGAGACTGGAACCAAGTTACTAAAGTATGATTTAAAACTACTACTACAGCTATATTTTAGGTTGACCTATAACACTGAAAATCATTTTCAAAGCTGTTTATAACCACTGTTGATTTTATATACTATCTTCATCCCTGATCTCAAATGTTACATTCCTGATTTTTATTGTTACAAAATAATGAACAATGTAGGGCTTCCGTGGTGCTGCAATAAACTATCTGCCTGCTGATGCAGGAGACCAAAGAGATTAGGGTTAGATCCCTGGGTCGGGAAGATCCCTGGAGTAGGAAATGGCAACCCACACCAGTATTCTGGCCTGCAAAATTCCAAGAACAGAGGAGCCTGGTAGGCTACAATCCGTGGAGTCTAATGACCAATGTCCTCCTCACAAGAAGAGGTTCCAGAGAATAAATAGTTCTTTTCTTTAATTCAATTGTTTCTGCTTATATTCTCATACATACTGAACAAGCAGATGAAACACATAAAGATACTAATAAAACTAGATTATCTTGGCAAGAAGATTGCTGTCAAAGCTCAGAAATTGTCACATAAATATGCAGATATCCTACTTCCCCTCTCCCTTGCCCTCAGGTAAAAGGCTAGAGGAACAAGGAAAGAATTGAATGTCACCAGTACTTAACAGCAATTACTAATTTAGAATAAAGCTTATTTTGCTTACTCCTATCTAAGCTTTATCAAGGAGGCCTACAAACCTCTGTAAATTATGGTAAGGAAGAAAGTAAGCCGTTAAAGTAGGAGCAAAATTTTCAGTTGGAAAACAAAGTAGGTAGATGTAAAGAGACAGAAAGAAGGAGGCTAGTATTAATATAATCCTGCGTATGAAGAAGTCTTAATTATTTGCTAGGGTAGCACACACTCTACATGAACTCTTGGAGAGTTCATGGTACACTCTCATTCTGATTATGTTTTTAAGATCTGCTTATTTTGCTTTATGCAACTCCCCCTTATAGCACCTGACTGTTGCATGATACACTGCTATGCCGTGCTGAATTTCTTCAGTTGTATTTGACTCTGTGACCCCATGGGCTCTGGGTCAGGCACTTCTGTCCATGGGATTCTCTAGGCAAGAATACTGGAGTGGGTTGTCATGACCTCTTCCAGGGGATCTTCCCAACCCAGGGATCGAACTCGCGTCTCTTACATCTTCTGCATTGGCAAGCAGGTTCTTTACCACTAGCACCACCTGAGAACTATCATGCATATATCACATAACAGTGATATAAGCTACTGTGATGATCACCTTGGCTGCCCCAGCTCACACTGCCAGAGATAATGCTTCAATGAACATTATCAAACATAGTTCCTGAGAATAACTATGTGAGAGTTTCTCTTATTTATAAGAATGAAATAGCTAGATTATTTGGTCGTGGCTAATTTATTTTCACCAAACTGTTTTTCTAACAGCTACTGCAATGGGGGAAAAACTCCACCAGTTATATAAATCATACAATTATTTGGAGCAGCATTCTCCAAACTATTACTTGAAAAAAAAAGGAGTCCTCAAAATATTAACAGGTGTTTTAGGAGAAAGAATAATATAGAAAAATGTCTATTTGAGTCTCAAACAACGCAGGGAGTTAGAGGCACACGCCCTCCCCTCAGCAGAAAATCTGAGCATAATTTAGAGTTGGCCCTCCATCTATGCCACTACTCTGAATTTGTGGTTTGGAATCAGGAGATTCAACTAATTTCAGATGGTGTAGAAGTATAAAATCTACTATTGAAAAACTCTTCATGCAAGTGGACCTGGTTGTTAAGAGTTAGCTGTATTTGCAAAATGTTGACTTAACTAAAGAGGTCAATCCACTGCAGAACTGCCCAGGGCATTTTAACATGCTTACACTCTGTAAATGCCTTACACTGCCTCTTGATCATTTACGGTAACACTGTAAATGATCAAGAGGCAAGTAGCTAAACTCATTTTCCCAAATATATTTGAGGTCAAAGCAGGTATTTTTCAGATCTTTTCACAGACATCTTCTGACATATTTGTAATTTATAGAATACAGTTTAGGAAACATTATATTCAGCAAAAATTACTCAGAATTAAACATAATGAATCTTGATACTAATATCCAAAAGATGTGATCCTATAGAGTCCATGAAAAATAATACTTATGTAATTATATCTTCAATAATCTGTAATGACATATTGATATATCTCATAGATTTTATTTTAATATGTACTAAGTAAAGTGGACTTAGTAAACAGCTAAGGTATGGGTTGCTGACAATATATAGCTCTCTGATATAGTGGCTTAATTTGGGCAAAGCATAGAGGAATAAGATAAACTGCCTAGACTTTACCTAATATGTTATAACTATCATTTCTCTTGGAAAATAAGTTTTTCATAGTTCCTAGATGGCATGAGATAAAATATGTACGTGTGTGCATGCTCATTTGCTCAGTCATGCCAGAATCTGCCACCCCATGAACTGCAGCCCACCAGGCTCCTCTGTCCACGGGATTTTCCAGGTAAGAATACTGGAGTGAGTTGCTATTTCCTACTCCAGGATAAATATATATATATATATTTCTGAGTAAATAATTGCATTTCACTTAGTATTCTATACCACCAACTAAATTTGAAGCTATAAACTAAAACAATCACATAAAGAGAATTAAGAAATTAGGTAAAATAAGTGTTTTGATCTTAAAACCTGATTTTTTAAAGTGATATACATTTTTATATGTAAATTTAAACATAAATCTTAAGGTCATTATTTGGATGGTGATAATGTATCTCAATTAACTTAGTAAATTTGAATTTAAGAAAAACAATTGTTCAGCTCTGAGGGCAATATAACTCTAAAGCAGAAGGAAAGAAATTTTATTTTAACTCTTTTTAAAAGATATCAAGGTATACTGTCCACTACTTAACCCATGAGAAAATTCAAGATTGCACTTAAAATATGTGCTCTTTCAGAAGTTCATGTAGTAGTTTATTTAAGCTGATAAGTGAACTTTTCTCTAACATTAGTTGTCTAGACAATTTAACTTCCATTTTAGAAACACACTCTCAGAGGTAGAGATAGTCAGTTCTTTGTCACCGCAGATAAAATAAGCTCACAGCCAAGAATACCAGAGCACTATTTTTGTCAGGTGCTTATCAACATTTATGTTGTCACCCTGTACCAGCAGAACATTTAACAGATCTACTGCATCAACGTTTCCTAATTATCTGATATCTATTTTTATATTTCCTCAATGACTCTCCCTACAAAAAGTCACAAAGTGACATAGAATGTGGAGTAAAAATATTTTTTTAACCAAATACATAATTTCCAGATTATGTGTTTTTAAAATAAAATCTAAACTAATTAAACCTCCAATTCAATTTACAATAAACTTTGCTATCTTGCATCACAACCAGCACTAAAACATATACTGAAATGAACATTTACATATATCCCACCTGAAAAAATGGTACAAAACACCAATAAACATCAAATGGAAAACAACTCATCAAGTTATGTTCTGAGAAGTTCACTTTTTATCACTTTGTATGTACCTCTGGTACAGTGCCATTGCTCTATCTTAACCACTGGTTTCTGGATCTATCTCACAATACATGTTAAACTTCAAAGCATACGGAGGACCCTATCAACTGAAATTCTCAAGGCCAAGAAATTTAGGAAAGAATGAAGAGTCAAGTGAAGAAAAAGAAATAATGGACCACAAAATAATTATTAGTTTCAGGTATACCAAACTCATTTTTTCTTTACATTAAAGTAAATCTTTTCCCAGGCACTTATGTGACAACTCAATTCTTCATTTTGATATGCACTTCTCATTAATGAAAATATAATCAAGTGGTTTCTGATACATGAATTAGCTTGGCTTCGGAGTTGACAGAACATGAACTTGTCTGGCACAGGCTTATCTAAAAGAGTCATATCAGATAAGTCTGAGTGCTAACACTGTAAGTCACAACGCTGGGAAACATACTTTGGCAAGTTCTCCAAAATCCTGCCTCTCTTCATGGAAATATAACAAATTCATTTTTTATAAGTCTGATATGTAAGTGATATATAAATACCAAAGGAAAAAAATGTTTAGTGCTTTACACTGAATTTATAAAAAAATACTAATATATACTTAAGTGATGATAATTATTCTAGGAGGATCAGTGTCTTCAAAGACTTCCATTGTTGTCCTCTAATTCTTTGTTTCTGGTAAATAAATACAGCTTTAGTTGATGCTTTCAAAGTATTTCTAATTTTGTGACTTGAAAAAATAGGGCATCAGGAAACACCAGTACATCCAAAATGAATTCTGAGGAAATGACAAATATCAGGGAGCTTCACAAAATGGACACAGTCTTCTCTTACATGATTATTATCTTTCTTTTTTTGTCTCTCTCCTTTAAGAGTTGAAGAACTCATAAACAGAATAAAGATCTGTTAACTTATTAATTTTGAAAATTTAAGTAATTCATAATACAAAACAAACATTTTAGAAGTCATTTGGAGGAAAAACTTTTAGAATAACCAAGATTTTGTAATATAATTTTAAAATGCAGTATAAAGAGCCTTCCAATCCATTCATCTAGCTTTAGGCATCATGGTATCTAATCCCCACTCAAAATTCCCTACTACATATTTTGGATAGGAGGGCAACTTTGTCAGTTCCCTTATAAACCAATTAATGTACAACATGTAGCATCAAGCTACAGTTTAGAACTGACAAATGAAATGAAATAATGATTTCACAATCAGAAAACTCTCATTCGAAAAGGTCACAGGAAAAGAAAGACACGGTGAAACCCTATCATTGAAACTGAGCTCATACCTTGAAGACAAACACCTGGGGGTCTCACCACCAAATTTATATCTTAATGACACTGAGAAACAAGCTCAAAAAAAATCTCACATTTTGGTAAAAGGCACCTGAACAGAGAACCGAACAGTCTGTACATCACTGCTGCAAAGTGTGGCCACAGCACTGCAAATCTTACCACTTTCCATGAGTTAAAAGGGTTCTTCTAAGTCATCACAGAAGAATAAGAATCACACTGACTCACAGAAGACTACAGAGAAAGGGGTCAGCTACTAAGCTATGAGAAAGACTGCATCTGAGTATCCAGAGAAGATCAACTATTGCTTAAAATACAAATTTTTAACACATCCTCACAATCTAACAAGGTGTCTGTTACAGAACGTGAATAAATTGTCCCTAAAGGTGAAAACAGAAGAAAGTAAACCCAAAACTCAGTGGATCGGTTTGTTTGGAAATATCAATAGTTCAAAGCCTAGGGCCCTACACTGCATGAACCCGTGGGAATAGTATGTATCTGTATTTTTATTCGGGGCTCAGTCTGCCAGCTTGGTCACACAATATTAAGTTCTTGCCTCCCCACAGCAAAGTATGCTTTCAAAAACTGATTCAAAATCTGCTCATACTAACCCTAATGGTGGCAATGAAGCTTCCATAATGGTAATTCATGATTTGGGCAAAGAATTAGAGAGTGTAACTTGAATATTTAAAAAAGTTTTTAACCAAAACATGCTAAAATCACATTAGAAGAACAGGAGAGACTATACATAAGCCAGTTTTCCTATTTGTGTGTAACTTTATGCTTTCACAAACAATGTATAATTGCCCAGAATTTATTAAAAGATGACATAAGTGAGTTTCAGTGGTAGTGATACAAGTTTCATAAGGCGATATGTCATGAGATGTCTTCAGAGGATGGGGACACTAATTTAAATTTTTTATAATGGAAAAATTAGATTAATTATTTCCCATAAGTCTTAGCACTGTGCTGTCCAATAACCAGTAATCACATGTAACTGTTTACATTTGGATTTGTTCACTAAAATGAAATAAATTTAAAAATTCAGCCCCCAATCACATTTGCCACATTTCTGTAGTTTAATAGCCCCATATGACTTGAGGTTACCATATCAAACAGTCCAGATATTCAACATTTCCACATGGCTGAAAGAGAGCTAAAGTGTATACAATCTGTAACAGGAACGATGTAATGAATAGCAACAGAAAACCTGACTGACAGAGATTAAAACTGGAGTTTGCTTTTCTGCAATAGAAAAACATGCATCAGTAGGTACTTGTGAACATTAGTTTGGCTGTGAAATGACAACAAAAAGAAAGCAGACTCTTTCTGTATTTCTCTTCCACTACCCTTACAGGTTTTGTAGGTTGTTTTTCCCTTATACTTTTTTACCTCATGAATGCAAAATGGCTGCTGAAGATCTGACATCCTTCCGCATTCAAAATAGGAAGAAGTGTAGAAACGGGAGTCTACACTTATTCTTTAGTCAGACAAACACTTTCCTAGAAATCCCTTGGAGACTTCCATTTATATCTCCTTGGCAAAATTTATGCCATATGGCCACCTTTACTAGGATAGGAAGTCTTCCCAAGAAGACTGAGAGAATAATCCTGGAAAATCAGGGTTCTATTAGCAAGAAAACATAATGGGGGAAATAAATTTTAAAAGATAATTACAGTGCTTATCGTAGATTTTCTTAAGATCTATTCCTAAGAACAAATCAGAAGAGGAAAAAATGAGTGGCATTAGTGGTAAAGAACCCACTTGCCAATGCATGAGACTAAGAGGCACATGTTTGATCCCTGGGTCAGGAAGATCTCCTGAAGAAGGGCATGGCAACCCACTCCAGTATTCTTGCCAGGAGAATCCCATGGAAGAGGAGCCTGGCAGGCTATAGTCCATGGGGTCGCAAAGAGTCAGACATGACTGAAGCGACATAGCACAAGAAGAAAAAAGTTTTAAAGAGGGAAAACCAATACTGAAAAATTAACCTCTTTTTTTTGGCCATGGCCATGTGAGGAAGTAGTTTTTAAATCCATACCAAAAAGTTGAAGCTATATTTAAAGTTATTAGTATATGCATTCCAACAAAAGTGCTGAAATTTAATCAAAGGAGATTAATACTATGAATATGCTCTTATTTTTTTGTGGTTAACCTTTGTGATATATTCCTCACATGGTACTATTTAATATAGAAATGAATTTCCCTACTTGCCAACATGACCATTTCTTTCAGCATTTGGGCTAAGACTTTTGTCAAAACTAGTTTTGTTTAAACAGATAAAGCTAAGAGTCTCAACACTTACTAAGGAATAAGTACTGCATGAGATAATTGTAAGTAAATAGGAAACCAGGTTGCATTTTAGCCTGAAGAGGAAAGGCATTACCAACAGATATTGTAGTGTTCTTCATGAAAACTTATTTTAAAAACATGTGTCAAAAGAGATACTGAATGTTTCACAAAGCAGTAAAATAAATAAAAGTAAAACTCTCTTCCCTTTAAATCATGTATTTTCCATGGTAATATTAGAAAAATTTGAAGTGGCTTTGAGTAAATGGTTCAAATATATTATGTGAGTTCTATGCTCAGTAAAACACAAATAATACCTATTTCATGAGTTTATGACATTCGAAACTATCCTCAGGGAGACAGAGTTTTTAAGACAAAGCACATTATAATGAAGCATATTAAGTAAACCACAAATGTAAAGACAATTCATAATAAATAGTTACCAAAAAACAGTTGCCACCACTAGCAATAAGACTAAAGTTTAAAATCTGCTTGTATTGTATCCTAATTAATGTAAATATTATTCTAATTTGAAATAAAAGCAAGGAAGTCAAAAATAGAAAATAACTTGGATATCTATTTCTAGGAGGTAGTAGATGTTAAATGGGAGAGAAGGAATTATTAGTTAGTGGGTTGAATTGTGTCCCTTAAAAAATTCTCCCATTGAAGCCCTATCTTTGGAGACACGTCTTTAATGAAGTGATTAAGTTCAAGCTAGGCCATTAGGGTGGAGTTATAATCTACTAGAGACTGGTATTCTTATGGGAAGAAGAAATGTCATCACATGAAGGGATACCAGGGATGCATGTGCACAGAGGAAAAGACCATGTAAGAACAAAAGAGAAGGTGGTCATCCCCAAACCAAGGAGAGAGGACTCAGAGGAAACCACAGTGCTCACATCTTAGAGTGAATTTCTCAGATGTTTCAAATAATGTGTTCTACTTGGGTGGTGAGAGGGGAGAGGGCTTTATTTTTTCAATTATATAATACAAAACTTTGGTTAATTATTCCTGGAAGTTTTTGCAGCTGTGCTGACTAAAATTTAGCCACTAGCCACATGTGACTATTTAAGTTTAGCATAATTAAAATAAAATAGAATTAAAAATTTGGTTCTTCAGCCATGCTAACCACAACAGCTATCATAAGGAAATGTTCATGTTCAATAGCTAAGCAAACAACCAGAGCATGTATGAACATCTTGGCTACTATGGATAATACCAACAGAGATAATCATGTTGTTAAAGTCATATACTTGCAAATGACCCTCACATAAACGAATTAGCATGGTATATCTTTACAAGGTATAGATATACCATGGTACTTTACAAAATAACAATAATGAGTGTAGTAAGTACAAAAACAGAAGTCAAGGTAAAAATCTTGACCCATAGACTAGAGATTTTTCTTTGGGGGGAAAAAAAAACTAATAGTTTATTATAAGATATTTATCAAGATAGGTTGTTGGTTGAAATACCAAGTTAGAAATGTCTTATTAAAGAAAAATGTATTATTCATTTGATGCACAAAATTAAATATGTAAACATATATATGCAATACCTTAAAAGTAAAAGGAATTTAATTAAATTGAAATTTACTTGTATAAGAACACTATATTTTTGTGCAGCAAATAAAATTACTCTAAATCATAGCAGTTTATAGTCACTAAGTCTAACTAATAAAATGTAAGCAAAGACACACTTCACTGATGAAAATCAAAGTGTTAGTCGCTCAGTCATGTCCAACGTTTTGGGATCCCATGAACTGTAGCCTACCAGGGTTCTTCTGTTCATGGAATTCTCCAGGCAAGAATGCTAGAGGGGGTTGCCATTACCTTCTCTAGGGGATCTTCCTGACCAGGGATTGAACTTGGGTCTCCTGCATTGTAGACTGATTCTACATTGTAGGCTGAGTCTCAGAGCCATCTGAGTCACCGGGGAATATCCAAAGAGATGTACAGTTGGCAGGATAAATGCTTCTTAAAAAACTCCTATATTTCCACTTCCAAATCTAATTTAATGCTGTTCTGTGCCAAATGCAAAATTCTCAGCAGAAGACTGTTTTTGTCAGCTTTGAATTCTCTAGCAATGAATGCATGACTCTAAACTTTAGACCCAGGGCCCTCTAAAAAAAAAATAATAAAGTGTTGATACAGATTATTAAAGATTATTTCCTAGACAGATACAACCTATACCAGAAATTTTGTTATTGTTTCCCTCTGTACCTTCAAAAAATTTCTACTCTAAAAATCTCTGTAGTGTCTTTGAAAATGCTTATTAAAAGCTAATTTGAATAGATATTTTTATAAGATGAAAAGAGATCCACACCTACGTATAAAATGTATGGGGGTGGGGGGCAGGAGACTTGAAATATCAGGCTGAAGAGTTAAGTAAGAGAAAAATCATGAGGCCTCTGGGATAGGTAAATCCCCATTATGTCAGGACCATGTAACCGAGTCTGATCAACTTACTATGAATGGAAATACGTGTTGTAATTTCTGGGCCATTGTGATTTGGAACCAGTGTATAACACAGTACCTCCACCATTATTCTCTTTCCTTAAATGGTAATTTGGGACACCTTCAGGGATACGGTAGCGCAACCCACTCCAGTATTCTTGCCCGGAGAATCCCGTGGACAGAGAAGCCTGGTGGGCTGCTGTCTATGGGGTCACACAGAGTCGGACACGACTGAAGTGACTTAGCAGTAACCAACCTATACTGACTCCATCTATGAGAGAGAAATAAGCCTGCACTTTGTTAAGCTTTTCTTACTTGTATCTATCACTACAGGATTCATCTACTGCCTGGTTTATCTAACCAATGAAGGCCCTTTATTTATTTTTATTCTATAGAGGTTTTTATGGTTAGTCTTTATTTCACATGCAGTTGACTAAACAAACTTATTGCATAAATGACTTTTAAAGCAGATATCTGTAAGCAGCTTCACACAGGTACGTGTCTACATTTAAGCGCAATATTAAATCTAGGTCATGTAACAATGCTGAGTAGTTGAAGAGCCAAAAGATTCCTGAAGTGCTTTGCAATTTGAGTAAGTCCTCAGTAAAGGAGCGTCCCTGCTCAGACAGTAAAGAATCTGCCTGCAGTGTGGGAGACCTGGGTTCAATCCCTGGGTTGGGAAGATCCCCTGGAGGAGGGCATGGCTACCCACTCCAGTACTCTTGCCTGGAGAATCCCCATGGACAAAGAAGCTTGGCAGGCTACAGTCCGCGGGGTTGCAAAGAGTTGGATATGACTGAGCGACTATGCACAGCACAAAGGAGACCAGAGCCCGAGCAGATTGAGGCCACAGAGAGAAGAATCTAGTACGTGGAAGTTTCCAAATCAGATTCGAGGTGTTCCACCAATTAGTACAGAAATAAATTTACATGCAGCACAAAGAGGTACACAAAAATCCACCACCACCACCACACACACACACACACACACACACAAATACAAAAACATATATATATACACACTGGTAAACCACTTGGGTATTCCTGGGAGTTCCATTTTGACACCAGCATTTTCACAAAAGTACAATTTTTATCTTTAAATCTACCTTCCAAATCTGTTTACAGGTAGAGAATGAGACAGGCAATTGTTCCGAAAACCAGCACTGCCATTATGGCGGTGTTTCTCAGGTCAAGAAACTCTTTCACGGACACTTTAATTTGTAGAAAGGAGGCAAGGGAAGGTAATTGAAAAAAGAAAGTAGGTTTAAGTCACTTAATATTTCCAAGTGGCTTTTACAACTGCAGTTGGGCTTGAAAACACTAGGATATTTTTTTATTTTCTTCTGTATTTTGTTTTCAGGAAGTCCTTATTTACCATATACTGAATGCAATGACTTGTGATAGGCTTAACAGTGTTCTAATGTCGAAGAAGGCAGAAATCTCTGTCCTTACTGAACAAAGATAGAAAATAAGACTGTGAATATTAATTTAAATTGTATCTTAAGATCAATTTCTATTAAAATTACACTGGACTAGTTAGTATTTAAATAATACAAGCTATATTTTCAAGTCTAATCATTTATGCAAACTTTTTGGCACCAGGAACCAGGAACCAGTTTCTTGGAAGACAATTTCTCCATGGACCAAGGTAGAGAGGAATGGATTCAAGATGATTCAAGTGCAATACATTTATTGTGCACTCTATTTCTATTATTACTGCATCGGCTCCATCTCAGATCATCAGGCATTAGATCTTGGAGGCTGGGACTCCTGATTTGTGGTATCCTTACTTCATGAATTACATTGCATTTGACTCTGTATCATTTTACTATATGTCCACTCAGGAGTTCTTGTTATAAATTTTATGGACAAGACTGTATCTTCAATAAAATTCTGAAGAATAACAGCTTATTTTATGTGTCCTAAGATTCTTTATTATAGGATCACAAGCAAGCTATCAACATTAAATACACTTTAAAGTGGGCTTCTCCATGGCTAGTATAAAAATGGTCTGTACTAAAATATGAAGTTTGCTCCCTCTGGAAACAAAAAGGGCACCCTGATCTATAAACCAACTGAAGTTCTTAAATAGTCATTGAATATTGAGTAGCATTTGCTCATCTTTAGCTTAACAGCAATGGAAAAATCCAAGAAAGGTAAGAAATCACCACACTACAGATTTAAGGCATAGCAATGCTGCTGATTATTCTCATAACTGAGTCCAATTTTCCCAGCTTCTCAATAAAAGACATTTTAAAATTTTGTCTCTCACTGGACTATGCTCATAACCAGCTAGTCACCTTGTCAGGATGGAGTTTATTATAGGACTTAAATAAATCCTAGCTTTTAAAGGGTCTGTGTTACATTAACTATTATAGGATTAGAAATAGTGCAAGAAATCACAATTTTATATTAATAAGCATGATGAAAACACTGCCAAATACATGTCATCTGTTCTCACCTTTTCTAAAAAAGCTAACCATGTCAACCATAAAAAGGAAGTTTATGATGTGCAGTTGAGTCCTAGTGGGGTTAAGGAAAAAAGTACCAAATAAAGTTAAGCGAATTCCCCTTTGTCTGTAGTAATATGTTTCAAATAAACTCTCAGAGGTGAAAGAGTTACTGTATATCCTTACAACTATATCCAATTTTGAACATGAAGCTACCTGACCTTTTCTATAAAAAGCTGATTCTGTTAACAAGTCCAATACCTTTAAATAATATTTGTAACTCAAAACTGCTTATTGGAAGGGGCATGTAACCATTCTGCTATTTGATCCTCACAGAACTACACATATTACACTTATAATTTCACAAAGAAGCAAGACCTCATTAATCAATTTATATACATCAGCCACGGGCAGTGCCAGTTGGTCTGTCCCAGACGTCCCACCCTAAACTCTGTTTTTATTCAATTTAGTTTACAGAGAATAAAGTATTGTAAAACCTTAAGGCTGTACTGATGGTATAATTTGTTTCCTGCAGCCACTTCTTTCCCTCCTAATAGCAAAATTATTTTTAAAGTAATCATCAAAAACAGAATTTAAAAAACATGCCCTTAACAATTTATCATATAACATTTAAGTTTCTGAAAGAAAAGTGTTACTTTTGCCATTTTCAATGCTTGTCTCTATGTTAATACATTTTAACAACCTCTTTTTATGACTGCCTGCTCAGTTCAGTTCAGTTCAATCTCTCAGTCATGTCCAACTCTTTGCAACCCCATGAATCACAGCACACCAGGCCTCCCTTTCCATCACCAACTCCCGGAGTTTACCCAAATGCATGTTCATCGAGTCAGTGATGCCATCCAGCCATCTCATCCTCTGTCATCCCCTTCTCCTCCTGCCCCCAACCCCTCCCAGCATCAGGGTCTTTTCCAATGAGTCAACTCTTGGCATGAGGTGGCCAAAGTACTGGAGTTTCAGCTTCAGCATCAGTCCTTCCAATGAACACCCAGGACTGAGTTCCTTTAGGATGGACTGGTTGGATCTCCTTGCAGTCCAAGGGACTCTCAAGAGTCTTCTCCAACACCACCGTTCAAAAGCATCAATTCTTTGGCACTCAGCTTTCTTCACAGCCCAACTCTCACATCCATACATTACCACTGGAAAAACCATAGCCTTGACTAGATGGACCTTTGTTGGCAAAGTAATGTCTCTGCTTTTAAATATGCTGTCTAGGTTGGTCATAACTTTCCTCTGCCTGTACGTGTTTTCTATTCTCAAACCATAATCTCACAGCACTTTAGTTTTGCAGATTAACATATAGACCCCTGTATGGATCATCCTTTGATAAACTGATCTTACCAGCTTTTATCTTAGTAGTATGAGAGTTCATTGAACACTATCCATAATATTATTTTCTATATGAAAACAAAATGAAAATGAATTGATCTTGTGGTCTTTGTACTGTGTTCTCATGTGTGTGCTCAGTAGCTCAGGAGTGTCCGACCCTTTGTGATCCCCTCCAAGTTCCTCTGTCCATGGGGTTTCCCAGACAAGAATACTGGAGTGGGTTTCCATTTCCTTCTCCAGGGGATCCTCCTGACCCAAGGATTAAACCTGTGTCCTTGCTTATCTTGCATTGGCAGGCAGATTCTTTATCACTGAGTCACCTGGGAAGCTCCACTTTATTTGTAGAAACACCTTATTGATTAAGGTAAAATGTTACATTCTCAGTCTTATAAGTCAAACATGAATATATTTAGTTCTAAATTTGATAATTTTAAAAAACTTTGGTGGCCTAAGAAAAATTAAACATGGAAAGTAAATTTTAATATACAGAAATAAAATATTACATAAATTTGATACCTAATGGACTATATTAGTGTCTAACCCTTCTAAAATTATATGGAGAAATTTGATATTCCAGAAGATAATTCATCTCTTGGCTTTTGCTTTTCCTCCCATTTCCCTTTGTTTGCAACACAAATTGCTAATATTATTTCATCCAGAACAAAGGATTTTAAAACAAAAAAGGACTCACTTTCTTTAAATATTATATGATTACCTCTTTTTAGTGAGAAATCATGAAGTTTCTCTTGATAGTGTCCTCCTACTATTAAGATAAATTAGTAAGACCAATTTATCATACAAAGGAGTCTGCATATCCATCTATTCATCCATGAAGCAGAAATGATATGAGAATATGGTGTTAAAAATAGAGACCATGTATAAGCAGATTCAAAAAGTTATTAAAGTATATTAGCTATACTATATGCCTATAACATATTACAGATAAACTGTGGAAAATAGACAAAAGATAAATTGACAGAAATTTACAATAAATCTTTTGGAGCTTTTTTGTCATCAAGCTAAAATCTTGGAACTACTTCACCTTTCTTTATCTCATTTTCATTTCATGGAAATGTACACTTGCCCACAGTAAAGCCCAGAAACTGAAAATGGCCTCATAAACACCTACAACATTTTCCTTTTACCAGCCTCCTTACAATTGCTTAACATGAAATAGTGCAGAAATGTAGCCTTCTATCAAAAGTACAGTGGGCTGCCCTGCACCATGTGGGAGACTTGAAATTGTTCAGACCTAGGGCCCTTGGTTACTACATTACACTGCAAGAATATAGGTACACACAGTTGGGGGCATGACAAAGTATCCTTTCTGAACTGTGAGGGTCTAGATAATGGACAAACAATGATGGATTTCATGGTGATGGATTCATTTGATTTCCACTGGCCTCATCCAGAATCCCCATTAGATTACTCTTGAAGAAAGTGTACTCATTCCTTTCCTATTTGTCAAAGTACATTTTCTAGGCCAAATATGCTTGTGAGAGTATTTCTAAATGGCTTCCTACAGATATTTTCAAGTTTCTCAAACAAATTTGCTTGACAAACATAACAAAACATATTCAAACATATTTATATCTCTATTTCTAAAAGAGTGGAGTCCTATCTTCCCACATATGAATATATTAAAAAAAACAAAGAACTATTTTAATCTTTCCAACAGAGGCATTTATGATATTTAAGTGACCTGTGCTATTCATATTATCTTGTTATTTTTAACTACTTCATATGCTCAAGTACTTTGTCATAATATTATTTATTTCCCTACATATTCTACATCTGGTCATTAGCAAACAGTATTTGTTATTAACTAATATAGTCAATCCTTAGCTTGATCCTGTTTGACAATATTCTTCTTTATCTCCTAAAATATGGACAAGTATACTTTTATAGCACATAAGCAATTTGTTTGAAAAATGTGTTGTTCAAAAAGTATAATGGAGAAAAAATTCTTATTCCTTCATTATATCATTTATGTAGCATCTTAGCTAACCATAATCTAGGTTCTCAATTTGAATCTTTTGATCATTAAGATATTTTTCATTACTAGGATTATCTATACACATACAGCTACTTTGCCTAAACTATGAAATAAGTAATTTGCTACCAAAAATGGTACATTGCATAATCTTTTAAGGGACTGAAGATAAATGTTGCCATTATCATCAACTCATTAAGAAGGGATTAAAGTACAGGAATAAAGAAATATTCATATTTTAACAGTGTCAGCAACAATTCACCAGCAGTAAACATTGGATTTTGGATTCAAAATCTAACTTCAATTACGAATCCTTGGGATTGAAAGATGTTTACAACACATGGGAAAAAAGAAAACTTGCATTGAATAGAGATTGTTTGTACACACACACACACACACACACACACACACACACCCCCGTCCCTTTCATGGAAGATTTGATGATCTATATTGAGAGCAGTGTTCTACTCTGCTTGAAGGTTCAGATATGTGTGTACCAGCAATAAAGTAGAAGATTTAGAAGAGAGTCAACCAATACAATCTATACCAAATTGCTGAACATGAATTTCCTGGGTTTTGTTTTTGGCTAATGCATCCCATTTTTCCTAGTTTCCAACCTCACAAAGAAGAGCAGAGGACTAGCAAACACTGGCTTAATTATCCCCATCAGTCTCAGAGACAAGGCGCTTAAGAGTTTTAGCTGCTGTAAACACTCCCCTGATAGCAGATAAGGAATCTGCTGAAAGGCGGTTTTGTCTGGGGAAACTTCAGGGGCACGACAGTTAATCATTAGTGCAATATTGTATATGCATTACTACATCAAAAGGAACAGAACTCAATATTCTATTGTGAAGATTTTCTGTTTTCTTAAAGGTAAGAAAACTAATGCTAATAACAATAACAAAAAAAAAAAGCTACATTTGATGCAGAAACCAAGCATCTTCTACTTTTCATTTATTTTTTCTGTTTTCAAGAGATAATGGCATTCGTGTCTGTGTGTGTGTGTTTTATACACACACTTCAGAGATACAGAAAATTTCCACTGAAGTCAAAGTATCTAAATGCATTGATCAGAAACAGAGAATATCACATAACCTTCTTTTATCACAACACATGAAGTAAACCAATGTTCTTCCATATCAGTACAGTGTTTGTCTCGGGATCTATTTGTGGAAAACTGACACCTCACTGTCCCTGACAAAGACCCTTTCTACCATTTCAGAATGAAGGCATCTACAATGACCTCCTATTCTTTAACTTTAATAGAACTCTCATAGTCCTGCAATCAGAGAATCTTAGAGGCTTCCAAAGCCTTCAAAATATCCCAACTAACTTTTACTTTCTCTCAGGCCTTCTACCACTGTGTGCAAGGAAAATGCAACTTTGCAGGGTCACACCTTCCTTGCCCTTTCCCACACGCGGGCCCTAACACACAGGATTTCTTCAGCTCAGATGGCTGTCCTCCAGTTGCCATCTCTACAGGTTCACTTTCCTGGGAACTACAAGCCTCATATCTGAATTCCTTCATATGACCTCTCTGTTCTTATTTCTCTCATGCAATTGAAAGTAATGTCTTTTCTCCTCAGAATTTCTTTAGCAGCTTTCATATCATTATGATGTTTGTTCTAATATTTGGTACTTTCTGGGTCATAATTAGTGTTTCTCGATAACTGAACTTAGTTGAAAATAATTTTATTAATCATTGTTGTGTGGTTTTGTGTGTGTGTGTGTGTGTGGTTATTTCATAGGATTTCTATAGTGGTAAATGAGACAGTTAAGACCCTTCTATGTATTTATTTGGCCACAGTGCACAGCATTTGGGATCTTAGTTCCTCACCCAGGGATCAAATCTGTGCCCTTGCATTGGAAGCACGGAGATTTAACCACTGCACCGCCAGGAAAGTCTCTATTTCGTGGGATTTTAAGAATGGTAAGACAATCCTTTTTTACCATAGAAAGTGCAGTCACTTTCAATATTTCTAGGTTTCTTAGAGAGAAAAAGTTAACTAACTTTTGTAGAGTACTTACTATGCAGCAGGCACCAGGCTAAATGCTTTTCATCTTATTAATCTCCCTAAGATTATAAACCTATAAGAACAGCCTTTTGGTGTGTGTCTAAAACCATCTCAATCCTCCACTTATAATTTTTGATGAAAGAATTGGTGTTAAATAAACTGAGGCTTACTTGACTAATGACTTGTGAATTAGTCATAGATGTCTCATTTTGGTATTTACAAGCTCAGACGTGGCTATTGTCACATCTGATACAGTCTCATTTTATCAATAGATGTTTCTCAGAGGAAACTTTTAGTTTACTCTTCAGTTATGGCCAATTTGACAGGGATTCTAAATGAGGGAATGTTTTCAATAAGGATTCTATATAAAGCAAATGACATCATAACTGCAATTCTGACCTTTGAAAGCACACTGCATTGCAAACTGTTATTACTAATTCACTCTCTTGTTGGCACTCATATTAAGGAATCAGCAGTTTAGGCCAGGCTCTCTACAGTAGAAAATAAATCCCACAGACCATGAGAATGCATGGTTAGAAGAAAGCCTTTCCTTAGCAGTGTAGAATAATGGTTAGAGCAAGGACTCTGCAGCTTGAGAGCAACTAATTTGAAATCCACTTCTGGCAACCGCTACCTATATTGCCAAAGCACTTCTCAATCTGCTCATCCACAATAAAGAAATAATAAAATCTCTCTGGCAGTGTCTGGCATAGGGTCACTACATTATCATTTGATTAACATGAAAGAGCAGAGTGTGAAAGATTGTCCATACATTTGAAAAGAAGAGCAGAAAAAGATAACCAGTCTTTCTAACCCTAGATACTGAAGCAGAGAGACAAATTCATTTACATTATATTGGCTCTAGGGATTGATCACAGCAAAATGACATGGACTTCATTCTTTTTCTAGATATACTAATAA
The DNA here is from genome assembly GCF_019320065.1 of Cervus canadensis. Lineage (NCBI taxonomy): Eukaryota > Metazoa > Chordata > Mammalia > Artiodactyla > Cervidae > Cervus > Cervus canadensis. Next base: position 34,095,416 of record NC_057409.1, on the reverse strand, counting down.
AAAATATGCAAAATTAAATTGGAGTCAAAAGTATTAGTGAAATTTATTTATTTATGCAATACCTTTGGATCATCAAATTGATTATCTATCTATAGCAATATTCTGTGTATTTTAATATTCTGACACCCCCATGTATGTTAGCATTTAATATAAACTATTTTTAAATGATCGATATATAACATTTAACAACAAACATTTTGATTGATAAAGCATGTATAGTAAATTGTATATGTGTGTGTGGGTATTAGTCACTTAGTTAGTCTTGTCCAACTGTTTGCGACACCATGGACTATATAGCCCGCTAGGGTTCTCTATCCATGGGGATTCTCCAGCCAAGAATACTGGAGTTGGTTGCCATTTCCTTCTCCAGGGGATCTTCCTGACCCAGGGATTGAATCTGGGTCTCCTACATTACAGGCAGATGTTTTACCATCTGAGCTACTAGGGAAGCCCATAAGCATATATTTATAAGCATATAATTATAAGCATACAATTTATATATATATGTATAATATTTTAAAATGGTTTCCTGTAGGAAGTTTTATTTCTAGGCTATAAAGATATTTGAGACAATTATTTTGAGTATTTCAAAGAGTTACAATAAATATCTCATTTTAATCTATGGATATTTTTCTACACTCTTACCATAACTTTTATAACTCAATAGCTATCCATTTGAGTTTTCTGTACCAGTAAAATCTGGCAAATTCATGACTTTGAAATATTAAACTGAAATATTTAACTTCTAACAATATGCTAAAGTAAAGGCTTAATAACTTGAAGTAGAAATAAGATAAATAAAGGAACAATCAAATCAGCTGCAAATTTAAGGAAAAAAAAGACTAATAGGGCTTATAGTATATGCTTTTAGATCAACTATTATTCATTTTAAAAAAAATTTAGACATATACTGATATATACTTTCCCTTAGCAATCACAAGTCTACTTTGATATGCTAAAAATTTACTCAAGCTTTTAAAAAATTAATAAAATCTCTGATTAATTAGTAAAGAGAAAAAAATACACTGTCACTTACTATTTGATGTGTATTTTTTTCACCCTGACATTGATGTCAAATGCTCACAGACTCTGATGAATTACCTAAATAGAAAACTTTATTTTACCAAAATTGAGATGTCATTGCCAACACAACCTGTATGAATAAGAAAAGAATTCAATAGAAATGTTGAATAAAATTTGCAATACTGATCTCAGAGTAACAAGAATAAAACTTAAAACACAAACACAACTGTCCACCTAAATTTTCCTATCGTAAACAAAGTCATGTTTTTAAAAAGAGTCACAATTCAACTTAAAATTCTCAGTTATAGTTTACCAGGTCTAATTCTAAAATAATGGAAATTTAAATACAGTGTATAATTGCCAAAATCCACTACATCTCCCCCCCCCCCAATTTGGGCCATGATATAATTTATATGCCTATAAAACACATGATTTAAAACATGAAAATATCTCTCTGCTCACTGACTGCATACTATATATACTGGCTAAAAGACAACAGCAGATATTAAATTTAACATTTTGTTATAGATCTTATTATTATTAAAATAGCAGCCATGTATACTTTTATATCCGAGAAGGCAATGGCACCCCACTCCGGTACTATTGCCTGGAAAATCCCATGGACGGAGGAGCCTGGTAGGCTGCAGGACATGACTGACGCGACTTAGCAGCAGTAGCAGCATACTTTTATACAGGCTTCCCAGGTGGCACTCGCGGTAAAAGAACCTGCTGGCCAATTCAGGAGACAAAGGAGATGCAGGTTCAATCCTTGGCTCGGGAAGATACCCTGGCGAAGGGCATGGGAACCCCCTCCAGTATTCTTGCCTGGAGAATCCCATGGACAGAGAAGCCAGGCAGGCTACTGTACATAGGGTCACAAAGAGCTGGATACAGCTGAGCGCACATGCACATACATATGTGTGTGTGTGTATTTATACACGTGCTATGTTATGCTTAGTCACTGTGTAACATTATATTTACATGAGATCATATTATACAATTTTTAATTTAAATATTGGTGAAAATATAGTTTTTAAAAGCACACGTTTATAATCCTATGATTAAACAGTACATGCAGACTTTTTTCAAAATTATACTATAAACATGATTTATTTTCTTCATCTCATTAAGACATAATTAAGGAAAAGATCATTTCTATACTACTAAAGTTAGAATATGAAAATAAGAAGACTCTTGACTGATACTTATTCCACTTCATTATCATTGATGACAAAATATAGGAAAATATACATGATACCTAAAATAAATTAATATGCTAATATGAGCATTACTTTATTTAACTGTCAATATCTCAAAAGGTAATGCTCACATCTATTCAGAAACAATTCCAAATCCAACAATTTACTTAGATAAGAATACCAAAGCCAGCTACCTATGTAAAAAAAAAAAGATGTAATTTACATTTAACAGTAAATACATCTAAGGCAACTGCATTTGTTGCTTTCTTAAAACATATAACCATACATATTTACTGGAGAAGCAATAAGTTAAAATGTGTTAGGTAATTCAATTTATATATGCATTTACACTGGAATATACTTTTGTTGCAATTTTACAATGCAAGGGTATAAAAAGGTAAGCTTGTTGATTTGACTGAATGAGTATATGAGTGGAATAACATACCCCATCTCACTGTGCAGAACAATTGATATTTTCATGTTTAAACAGTTATGTTGTCACCAAGAAAATAAAGCTGCAGCTATCAAAACTTAAAAAAAATAAATATTTAATTCCTCAATCATAGGATGTTACAAAACACAGTTCTTGATAGTTAGATTTTCTTTTCTTTTCAACCTACTGTGAAGTACTATCACAACTAAACAAGCCTCTATGCAGGTTTACATATAAATTTATGAAACTTTCAAAAACTACCAATTCATTTTTGCCCATAATTTCCACTATAGCTTTGAACTTCATTATTCACAGATACCAAACGGGTAATGGAACAAGAATCAAGGGGAGAAGTATTTGTTCAGTGTCAGAAGAGGAACCATGAAAACCATCTAGTTGGTGCTGTAGAATGGCACAATTCCATACATCTTTACTAGACTGGACAGTTCACGGAAGAATCTACACTGAATAAAAATTCCCTTCAAACACAGAATACTGCCTATCTCAATATTGAGCTATAAACTTTCTACTCTGGCTTTGTTGAGTAGTTCTAATTCCTTCTGCAATTAGCAATTCTTTTGAATCAACTTAGCATACAGCCAGTTGATTGTTTAGGGAGATGGGAGGAAAGGGAGATGGGAGAATACCAGGGAAGTGATTCAGAGCATGTATTGCCAAACATTTTACACTGTGCATGCTACGCTTTTCCAAGTCGTCCTGTGCCCAATTAGAACCTGATTTTTTTTCTTTCAAAAAAAAAATGAATTTCTGTCTAAAGCCCCTTGACTCCTACTCCTGCTAATAAAGAATTCTCAGTCAGCAATTTGCAAAGTAGGAAAGCCAGGGATAATGGAACTGGGCAGCCTTTACAAGCAAAACAAAACACCAAAGAGAGGGAATAAAAAGGCTGACAAACAATGTAAGCTCTCCCAATGGGTTCAAATTTATTTCCTCCCCCTTTAAAATGTACCATTAAAAAAAGCTGAATCAACTGTGACCATAATGATGCAAAGTTTTGATTATTATGGCAAATTATACCTTTGCTATTCAGGGGAGGGCAAAAAAGTTTTGTGGCTCATCAAAAGAAGCTGGGAATAAGAGCCAAGGCCACTGACACTTGTGGTGGCAGATTAAGCTGTGAGCAGACTCTAAATAAATTCCATTCTCCCCCATCCCCAAAATACACTATTCTGGCTATTAAGACTGACTTGCATTCTATGCATGCCAGTACACTATCCATTCAGGATCACTTATTTCAGTGGGAGACAGGGAGGGCAGTCTTCTGAATTAGGAAGCTGTAACAGATTAGTTTTGTGTGTGTGTATGTAACAGACTGTTAACTATGAATGATTACAGTCTCTCCTTCAAATTTAAATAAATCACATATTCTTTGAAATAGTCAAAATCTTTTCAAGTGAAGAAAAAAATAAAAATTGTGTGCTTGTTTCAATTTCTGAACCAGGAATTTGCCTTTCTGTCATCTGGAATATATAACTAACATCATTCTTTGAGGATCACAAAATAAGGTTTGCAAAGACATATAATTAAATCACCCAAATCAGACTTTTCAAAGATATATAAGTTTATATAAGAATAAAATGTCCAAATTATCTTGTGAACTCTTTGATTTTCTTGATCAAATGAATCTTCTTTTTATGCTGATAAGGTTTCTTAAAAGCTGTTTTGGAAAATGTACTCCAATTTAGAACAGAAATAAAAATATATAAATCATAAGAGTTAGGGGAAAAACATAAAGCAAATAAATTGTAATAATTCAAAGAAAACCATAACAATTCTAAAATGAAATTATAGAAAGGGAAACAATATTAAGGACCATGAACTAAATGTCATTAAAAATATTGACAATCTATTGCAAATTCAGCATTATCACTCAAACTGAATTAACTACAAGTACAAGAAAAAAATGTATGACAAAACCCACTGCAATGTTGTGAAGTAATTAGCCTCCAACTAATAAAAATAAATGAAAAAAAAAAATAAATTAATTTTAAAAAAAAGAAAAAAAACTTCACCTTTAAACTTAATTTTAATAAAAATAACTCCTACACAACAAAAATTTTATGAGGTAAAAAATTTAAAAAAGCAAGCTCATATAGGAGACAGTTTTTGATGTATTAGTACAATTTGTTTGTTCCATATTTATCATATTTAATGATATCCTTGGTTCATTTTCTACATGTTTTGTATTTTTTCATCTACAAATCAAAATGTTTTCAAGCTAACTAGTACACAGAGAACAAAAATTTGTTCAAATTTATAAGAATTAATAAATAACTGTAGGTATATATTGAGGATATTAGCTTCCTATTGACAAAAATTATCTTTACTCAGTTTCAGAAAGTGAGTCTAGAAGGCAAAAACACCCCCAATCACATCAGCCAAAGTAACAATGTAATTAAACGCATGACAGACAAAGCCTCCTGGAACCCAATGAAATGCCCTCGGTGTGTATCTCATGTCCTTCAGCAGTGAGGCAAAGATGATGAGTATCTCAAGGTACCGGCCTCCTAAGAGATATATTTGATTGGCAAAATCTGCTTTGAGATTATTTATAATAATAAAGTTGAAACAAGTATTAGAATAATCTTTCTGATGCTCACGGTGGTTTATGGGATATAAACTATGATCATATTTAAAATCTTGACAGTTTTCACTTTGTGGTAAGGTAAGATTACAAATATTGTTTCCTCCAAAATACAATAATGAATTTAAACCACGATTAGGTTATTATCCCACTTCACTGGACTGCTTATACAACAAAGAGGATACAGAAATTATGGGGGGAAAAAAAGAATATTGACCTTGATCATCTCTATGGTACAAATGACCTCTTTCAATGTTAAGGATACCAAGTTTCTCTAAAGGGGAACTTGGGATCATGTGGTAGATGGATTCAATCAGACAGGTCTATAGCCACCACATGCTACACTGTTGAGCCTATGGAAATTATTGTTATAAAAAAAAAATGAATGACAACAGATTTCTGTTAACATGTCCAAGTGATTTTCTCATTAATGATATATATCTTTCTCAAAAGAGGATCACCAGTAAAATGTCTGTATACATAACTCAGAACACTTGGTATCTTTTTGTTGTACATTATCAAATACTGCTTTTAAAAATCTCCCTGCTGTGAACAAAGCTTTATAGATAGATGAATAAAAAAGGGGTAACATATGTATACCTATGATTGACTCATATTGATGTCTGGCAGAAACCAACACAATACTGTAAAGCAATTATCCTTCAATTAAAAATAAATAAATTTTTTAAAAAGGGCATATATTCATTTAAAATAAATTCACCCATTCTCTGCAAAATTTTACCTGTTAAAAAAACCGCTCAATAGTATACTATTTTTATTAACAAAGATTAATTACAGTTGTATAAATTAAAGAGATATCAGTAAATGGTCTCTGTAATAGAGGGTACTGTGTTCCCTAAAAATTCCCATGTTCAATCCCTAACACCCACATGACTGTATTTGGAGACAGGGCCCTTAAGGAAGTCGTTAAATTTAAATGAGCTCATAGTGTGGGCCCTAATCCAGGAGGACCTGTGTCCTTATAAGAGGAACAGACACAAGAGATCTTTGAATTCCACGCATAAGGAAGTGGCCACGTGCGGACAGAGTAGGAAGGGAAACATTTAGAAGCTTAGGAGAGAAGCCTCCAAATAACACTTTGCTGGCACTTGATTTTGGTTTTTTAGCCTGCAGAAATACAAGAGAATAAATTTCTGTCCTCTAAGCCACCAAGCCTATGATATTTTCTTATGGCAACCCTCACAGACTGATACAGTCTCCATAAACACTAGTTTTTAACTACTTAGAAATATAAAGTTGAGGAAGTCATTTAATTCTGAACTTCAGTTTCTTCATTTATAAAATAAGCCTAGGCTAACTAAGGGTTAGTAAATATAAAACATGCATGCCACCAGTTTTTGTTTCCTTGCTAACAGTAGACGAACTACTCCTGGTAAACACATCAAATAACAAATTAATAAAATAATGATTAGCTGACTGAAAACTAAATTCAGAAGAGGGTATTTAGTCATATTAAGTGCCTTTGGTAACTACTTGGAATTATAAGAGAATTAATCATAAGACATATTGCCTCAAAGATAGTTTGTGGAAGTTATGAAAATTGATATATTCTCAGCTGTGTAAAGTACCTTGGGCCTTAAACTTTCAAGGATGCTAATTTCATTGGAATTAATGGAAATTAACCAAATGTTTAACATACTGGTATTACTATTCTAAATTTTACTTCTTACGACTTTAGGAACTTTACCTTCACCCTCTCAAACTCCAAGCCTTACTCATATTTTAATGTTCAGAGTTATGAAGCCATCTACACTTTTGTAAAAACATAACCCCTGGGCACTAGTGGCCTTAAATACCGATATGCATTCACATAGAGTCAACCAAAATGTTGATAGCAACAAGTCATCAAGATTTAGTTCTACTCACTCAAGTTCTGACTCTTGCATTGTTGCTGTTGTCACATAAGTCCTCAGTTTAGTTCAGTCGCTCAGTCATCTCCGAATCTTTGTGACCCCAAGGAGTGCAGCACGCCAGGCTTCCCTGTCCATCACCAACTCCTGGAGCTTGCTCAAATTCATGTGCATTGAGTCAGTGATGCCATCAGCCATCTCGTCCTCTGTCATCCCCTTCTCCTGCCTTCAAACTTTCCCAGCATCAGGGTCTTTTCAAATGAGTCAATTCTTCGCATCAGATGGCCAAAGTATTGGAGCTTCAGCTTCAGCATCAACCTTCCAAAAAATATTCAGGACGGATTTCCTTTAGGATTGACTGGTTTGATCTCCTTGCAGTTCAAGAAACTGTCAAGAGTCTTCTCCAACACCAAAGTTAAAACACATCAATTCTTCCACACTCAGCCTTCTTTATGGTCCAACTCTCACATCCATATATGACTACTGGAAAAACCATACCTTTGACTATAGGGATCTTTGTCAGCAAAGTAATGTCTCTGTTTTTTACACACAGTTTAGGTTGGTCATAGCTTTTATTCTAAGGAGGAAGTGTCTTTTAATTTCATGGCTATAGTCACCATCTGCAGTGATTTTGGAGCCCAGGAATATAAAGTCTGTCACTGTTTCACTGTTTCCATTATTTCCCCAACTATTTGCCATGAAGCAATGGGACCAGATGCCATGATCTTCATTTTTTGAATTTTGAGTTTTAAGCCGGCTTTTTCACTCTCTTCTTTCACCTTCATCAAGAAGATCTTTAGTTCCTCTTCACTTTCTGCCATAAGGGCTGTGTCATCTGTGTATCTGAGGTTACTGCTATTTCCCCCAGTAATCTTGATTCCAGCTATCCTTTACCCAGCCCCACATTTTGCATGATGTACTCTGCATAAAAGTTAAATAAGCAGGGTGACAATATACAGCCTTTGCCTACTCCTTTCCCAATACGGAACCAGTCTGTTGTTCCATGTCCAGTTCTAACTGTTGCTTCTTGACCTGAATACAGCTTTCTCAGGAGGCAGGCAAGGTGGTCTGATACCCCATGTCTTTCATAATTTTCTGCAGTTTGCTGTGGTCCACAAAGTCAAAGTCTATAGTGTAGTCAATGAAGCAGATGTTTTTTTCCAGAATTCTCTTGCTTTTTCTATCATTCAACAGATGCTGGCAATTTTGTCTCTTATTCGTCAGCCTTTTATAAATCCAGCTTGTGCATCTGGAAGTTCTTGGTTCATATACTGCTGAAGTTTAGCTTGGAGGATTTTCAGCATGACCTTGCTCTCATGTGAAATGAGTACAATTGTTTGGGAGTTTGAACATTCTTTGGCATTGCCTTTTTTGGGGATCTGCATTAAAACTGATGTTTTACAGTCCTGTTGCCACCACTGAATTTTTCAAATTTGCTGGCATACTGAGTGCAGCACTTTAACAGCATCATCTTTTAGGATATGAAATACCTTTTATCAAATGCCCAAAATTTCTACCTAAGAAAAATCACCCTCAAACTAAATATATCTAGTACCTAATTTATATTCCCCACACATCAATTTTTTTCTTAGCTGACTGTTGATGTAACAAGCACTATAATTTTAAAGATCACCTGGTGACAAACAATATAAATTGGAGCTAGGGGAGCAGTAAAACATCTTATACAAGTACCAGGAGTTACTCAATGAAAGGCTGCTTCCCATGTGCGCCATCCTCTAGATTTTCACTGTCCAACCACAGTGAGAAAGGTGCTGGTGCTTTTCTCCCATTTTTCGTCCTTCCTCTTCTAAACCTCTCATCTACCATTTTCAGATCCATATAAATGCATTTCATTAGGTAACGCTTTCATGTTTAAGCATCGGGAATAGTCCCCTTACTACTTTATCATAAATTGAATTTAAATTCACTTGGTAAAATAAATAAATAAATAAATTCATTTGGTAGCTTTTAAGGCCTTCAAAAATCCAACTATACTTTTCCTAGCTATCTAAATATATTCTCTGCTCTAGGCAATCCAGTTTCTTTATTATCTCAAATACTTACAAAAGCTCAAAACTGTTATACTTTCTTACTCATTTTCCATTGCCTACATTCTGCTTCCTTCTAACTACATAATTTTTAATTAAACAAGTATGAATTTAGCACCCACTGTGTATCAGTGGTATTTAGTATCCAATACAAATTCCACTGTATTCAGTTAGTTTTTCCTGAATACACTAGCACTCACTCATTTGTAATCATCATTACAGATAATTTCAATAGCTATCCTTTTAGAAGTGTTTACTATTGTCACATGGCCCATCAGGCAATTTACATACATCCTTTCTTTTTTCTTCTGAACCCCTCTGTGGATTTATTTTATACTTTCTATTCCACAAATTATAAACCTGAGGCTCAGAGCCCTCATAAAGCTTAGTCCAAACTATAGGAATTAGGATTAAATCTATACTGATTTCTGTGAGTCACTATTATTTAGTGTCCCTAATTAGATTCCAAATGGTAGGAGGACAAAGAACATTACTTACTTTTTGTATCCCTCTAGTACTCAACACTGTGCTGGACATTTAAAAGGTCATCAATTACATTTAGTTGATTACTAAGTTAAATGTTCCAGGCTGGAACTTCAGGTTGCTCAGGCCATACAAGTGAGACTTCTCCACCATGAAAAGTCTTACTTTGAACTAAGATGCTCATTTTTTTTCACTCCACTCAGTAAAAGAGAAAAAAAATTATTTAAAGAGATAAAGCATTAGGTAGTCCCCCCCCCAAAAAAAAAAAATGGTTTGTGTGAACAACAGGAAAATTGAAATTTAGTAGCAAGGTTGTTCTATTATGAATGTTTATCTATTTGAAAAATAAAATGGGAATTGTATATAAAATATTTTAAATTATATTGAATTTTCTCACTTTAAATCTTAAAGAATGCAATGCTGGCATAGACTAGAAGACCTAGGCTTTCATTTACACTGCTGGAGAAGCTGAAACATGAAACCCAGATGGCAGCAGGCCAAGTATAACCTAGTCCTCCATCAACCAGTCCTACATCTCATATTCACTTTTTCCTTACCTAATGAATAATATATTTATTATCCAGTGGTTATATATATATGGAATATATATATATTCAGGCAAACCTGAAATAAAGAATAGTTAAGTCCTCCCTTTTCTGTCAATAGCTCTTTATGGCCCTTGCAGGCTCATGGACACAAATTTAAATTTATAGCCAGATTTCCATTAAGTTGTTTGAATTCTTCATAAAGAAAAATATGAATCTATAGCCCAACTGATTTGATTCAAGGTGTAGGACCTCTACTGACACTGAACAAAGACTTCCATGTTGAACTTGAATGTTATACTCATCAGTTTCTTTGCCTAGCATGTAAGGTCTGACATGATAAAATGACTGATGACATCTCTGACCATCACGATAGCTATGCACAGCTACCTGCAGTTCTTAGTACACTGCATCTTATTTTCTATCCCCAGGCTGTTGTACATACTCACCCCTTGACCAGAAGACTTTTCACCCAATCATCTCTCAAGGTGAGTTTAACACTGTACTAAACAGTAAAATTAAAATAAAAAGCAGTAACTAATATTTAAAGTAGCAGAAGAGAGACTTCCCTGGTGGTCCAGTGGTTGAGAACTCACCTTCCAATGCAGGGGACCTGGGTTCCACCCCTTTGGGGAACTAAGATCCCCCACGCTGCCAGGCAACTAAGCTCACATGCTGCAACTAGAGAAAGCCTAGGTACTATAATGAAGACCCAGCACAGCCAAAAAAAAAAAAAAAATAGGAGCAGAAGAAATCCCCAAAGTTAATTTTATTGACACAATACTTTTCACACTTGAGAATTAAAGTGATACAAATGATAATGATGATAACTGATGACAATACTAAATAAAATTTATTAAGTGGTCAGTATATCCAAGGCTCCTTACTGAAAGCCTTACATGAATTATTAATACCAAATATGAACCCAGTGAGATAGATATAATATTATCCATATAAAGAATGGGGAACAAGGATAGCAAGTTTAAGGAACTTGTCAAACATTATACAACTAGATAATGTAATAGAGTCCAATCTGAATTCAGTTAAACTGATTTGATTCTATAGTGTGAAGAGAGCATCATTCAAAATAATACACTTCTATAATGTCTTTAGTTAAATTATTAACCAAATTATAGTATTGACTTTTCTTAGGAAACATCTTAATTTTTTTGCAGTCAATGAAACTGGGAATAAATTTACAATAATAATAATAGATTCTAATCAGTATTATGTGCTGTTTTATTTACTTAATGATGATTCCAGGATTTTTACAACTTCTATTACAGCTAATTAAGCAAAGTAGTCAAGAATGAAAGTACTAAGAATAATTCTGTAGCAGTTTAAATAATTTTAAAACCTAAAAAGTTACAAAATAAGAGGAACTGACATTGTTCTTTTTTTAATATGAGATGATTGAAAGTGGATAAAATCAATGGATGTGCTATATAAAATAACTATGATCTGATTTAAATATATGCAATTACTACAAACATATATTTATGCAAAAATGAAGTAGATATACTATTTTAGAGACAAACTTTCAGAAACCAAAAGATAATGCTGTAATTACCTAACATCTTTGGCTAAAACATTTCTAAAATCTTAACAGACACTCAACTGCCTGTGGAGGAAGTCAGAGATAAGTGGTAATAAGCTCTAAAAAAACTATAGAAATGACCAACAACAAAAGATTAAGGGTACATCCAACACGGTGCAACAAAACAAAATAAAACAAAAAATCCAACAAAAAGCGTGTATATGCATCACTTCCCGTTATGCCTTGAAGTCCTTACAGGTTTGAACTTGCATAAACATAAATGATGTTGTCTGTGTGTGTTTTCCATTCAGCTCTTTCAAAGTTATCATTATTCATATCTCATCCAAGGTTTTAAAAGTCTTAATTCATAAGTCTAACTGAAAGGTTGTGAATATAAAAACATAGTCACATATTTGAAAAGAGGAGAACTGGTGCATTAGAAGATAAACGAGATTAAATGACAAGGATGAGGTACATTCTGTTGTTGACTTCCAAGAAGGTACCCATTAATTCACGCATGCTCAGCTTTTAGAAACCAACAAGTAAAAGAAATTGTATATGATATTGGCAACACAATTTTCTTCAGTAACTGAGGACTTTGTGACATAACCATAGCAGAGAGTGCCCAAATTCACAGAGGAAAGTATGAAAGACTGTTAATTTAGATATTTACTGAGATCTTTAGAGATAAATATGAGAGAAAGGGAAGTTCTTGCTGACCGAATTAATACACGAATAAGAGATATTTGGTAAAGATTATTTAACACATCTAGTTAGAAAAGCACATTGATGTGTAACATAAAACTAAGTGGAGGTAAGATATCCTTTTATGGAAAAATTATTAACTTATTTCAATAAATCACATATCTTATATTCAAGCCAGATGAATAGGGGCTTTATGACAAAATCTTACAAAAATTCTCACTTTGAGTTTGGAAAATAATCTCCCCAAAAGTTAGCCAATGTAGCTAGCATTACAGTAATAATATTTATTGGCTATTGTGGCAATGACTATTAGGCTGTTTTATTATAAACAACTGTGGGCCTTAGGAAGCACTACTATGAACAAAGTTAGCAGAGGTAACGGAATTCCAGCTGAGCTATTTAAAATCCTAAAAGATGATGCTGTTAAAGTGGTACATTCCATATGTCAGCAAACTTGGAAAACTCAGTAGTGGTCACAGGATGGGAAAAGGTCAGTTTTCACCCCAATCCCAAAGAAGGGCAATGCCAAAGAATGTTCAGACTTCTGTACAACTGGGCTCATTTTACATGCTAGCAAGGTTATGCTCAAAATTTTTCAAGCTAGGCTTCAGCAGTATATGAACTAAGAACTTCCAGATGTATAAAGGCAGAGGAACCAGAGATCAAATTGCCAACATTCAATGGGAAGCAAGGGAATTCCAGAAAAACATCTATTTCTGTTTCATTGACTACACTAAAGCCTTTGACTGTGTGAATCACAATAATTCTTAAAGAGATGGAAGTACCAGACCACCTTACCTGTCTCCCGAAAAACCCGTATGCAGGTCAAGCAACAGTTAGAACTGGACATGGAACAACTGACTGGTTCAAAACTGGGAAAGTAGTTCACCCTGCTTATTTAACTTATATGCAGAGTACATCATGCAAAATGCTGGGCTGGATGTATCACAAGCTGGAATCAAGATTGCCAGGGAAAGACTGAAGGCAAAAGGCAAGGGGACAGCAGTGGAGGAGAGGGTTAGATAGTATCACCAATGCAAGGGACATGAATCTGAACAAACTCAGGAGGATAGTAGAAGACAGAAGAGTCTGACAAGCTGCAATCCATGGGGTCACAAAGAGTCAGACACAATTTAGTGACTGAACAACATTATAAACAACTGGCTCAAGCCTAAAAAGTTAAATGTACTACTAAATAAATGTGAAGTTTATCTGGTAAAGAACCATTTGACACCGAATCCTGTATGATCTTTCAACAACAAATAGAACGAACATAAAAATTCTACCATTTGTACAACTTTTCTCACTAAATTCATTCATTGTATATATGGTTTGTGTTTGCAGTTTTGTCAATAGCAAATTGCTGGGCAACTCTGTCTCTGAGAGAACAAATGTGGATTATAACCAGATTCTTGATAGTAATGTTCCTATAGCAAAGCAGCTTATTTTTCTTTTCTTTTCTTTTTTGGTCTTTTAAATTTTCAGAGAAGAATATATAAGAGGCACACAAACCATTAGGAGAAGAACCCAATATCTTTCCATCTATCTGTATCTAGCTTATGGACTGAGGCAGATAATTGTTGGAGGAGAAATGGAAGAATCTGAACTAAATTTTCTCCCCTGCCTAACTCATCTTATGTGGATGCCATTTTGTTGACACAGTCTTTGATGTATGGCTTAAGTCCGTCCTAAGACAATATTTTGAAGGTACAAATGATAACATAATTTTCCAAGTATTTAAATAATGCAAGAATACTATTTAATGTGTACAGGAGCTCTATGAATAGATATTAAAAGTGTTAGCTAATGAGTGCCTTGGAAAATGTTTTGTTTTTTTTATTTTAATCTTATATAAATAGTTCTCTTACATATTTGTATTCTAAATTTCATTTTCCTAGACTTAGGCTTTGCTCTCATTTGGATTTCCCATTGCTAGCAGCATTGCACAATGCATACAAATGATTTTTTAAAATTTTAATAGCTTTATATACATTTTATGCACATTAGAAAGATAATTTAAATGAGAATATCAAGTCTATGACTTTAGAATTCAATTCAGCTCAGTCATTCAGTCATGTCTGACTCTTTGCGACCCCATAGACTGTAGAACGCCAGGCTACCCTGTCCATCATCAACTCCAGGAGCTTACTCAAACTCATGTCCATCGAGTTGGTGATGCCATCCAACCATCTCATCCTCTGTCGTCTGCTTCTCCTCCCACCTTCAATCTTTCCCAGAATCCTAGGTCTTTTCCAATGAGTCAGTTCTTCGCATCAGGTGGCCAAAGTATTGGAGTTTCAGCTCCAGCATCAGTCCTTCCAATTCAGGACTGATCTCCTTGAGGATGGACTGGCTGGATCTCCTTGCAGTTCAAGGGACTCTCAATACTCTTCTCCAACAACACAGTTCAAAGCATCAATTCTTCGGTGGTCAGCTTCCTTTATAGTCCAATTCTCACATCCATATGTGACTACTGGAAAAACCACTGCTTTGACTAGACACACTTCTGTTGGTAAAGTAATGTCTCTGCTTTTTAATATGCTGTCTAGGTTGGTCATAGTGTTTCTTCCAAGGAGCAAGCGTCTTTTAACTTCATGGCTGCAGTCACCATCTGCAGTGATTTTGGAGCCCAAAAAAATAAAGTCTCTCACCCTTTCCATTGCTTCCCCATCTATTTGCCATGAAATGATGGAATTACTATTACTACTGTATATGTCTTCAAGAGAATGAAAATTTTATTTATATATATAATGCATTTTATTTATATATATTAATAAAATATAAAAGCCTTGTGTGACAATCCAAAATTATAAAGGTGGTACTAGAATGACTAAAGTTTAGGAAGCACTTAAGTGTCTCTGGCAATTAAAAATATTGAATAGGATACTGTAATACTATCAAAACACAGAACTTCAAAAAGTTTTAGTAAAATTAATTTTCCTTGTTCAAATAAATAAAGAAAAAGATCTACACTGAGCATTAAAATTACTGCAAATCTTAATTCAAAGATGGAGGTATTATCAGAAAACATTAAGATATTCAGCAATACATTAAGTGCAAGAGATACTTCTTCATGTTTAACATGGCTCTGGAAAATCAATCTTGATAGAGTTGTCTTCATCCATCTGAATATCATCATTTAAATAGTTATTTTTTCTTATTTCCTTGGTCAAATTTTCTCGACTTTGAACATTTCTTCTTAGTCTTATTTATCTCTTTGTCTCTGTGGCTCCATGTTTAGTACTTCATCCAAGTTTGACAATATTAACTGAAAATACTACAAAGCTTCCCTGCACACTTATAGACTAACACATTGTCTATATTATATTATATCCTAACATTATATTATCATTATATTATATACTATGCACTACCAGTATATTAGCTAATGTAAAGTTCTGCACAGAAATGCAGTAATATCTATTACCATTTATGAAATAATTTTGACACTAAAGTGTTTAGAAGATTTTAATTTCACTTTCAAAAAGAAACTAGATGTTCTTAAACACTATAACATATTAATTGTTATAACCCCTGAATTGTTCTTTCTTATACAATTCTGAATACTTTATAATGTCACTACATTTATAGTGAGTAAAATCAAAGTCCACATTCATTTACCACTCAGCATCAGTAGTGAAAGTTTCAATTTTGTGAATTCACAGTTAAAGCCTTCAATCCTTAGTTGATACTTTCTAGCAAAATATTTCATTTAATTATCAAAATAACTGGGACAAATACTAAGTGTATAAAGCACTAGTAAAAATAAGTGAGTTTCATGGAATAGTTATCTACAAAGCCATTATTATCAGGTGCTCATTTGTTTGGGCTTCCCTAGTAGCTCAGTGGTAAAGAATCCAAATGCAATGCAAGAGATTGCCTTAATGCTGTAGACATGGGTTTGATTCCTGGGTCAGGAAGAATGCTCTGGAGATGGGAACGGCAGCTCACTGCAGTATTCTTGCCTGGGAAGTCCCATGGACAGAGGAGCCTGGCAGGCTACAGTCCACTGGGTCACAAGAGTCGGACATGACTTAACAACTAAATCACCACCACCATGCTCATTTGTTCATGTTTTAAAAATATTTTCTGTTTCCACACAACAAAGTGGCTGTCAATATGCCAGTAACCACATAATGATAAGAAATACAGCTATATGAAGTTCAGAAACAGTTTCTTTATTCACACATCCAAGGACTAAGGAATGAGTGTAATGTACTATTCTAAATGTACTGTGATGAAAAGTTATCAATGCAAAGAAACAATGTAAAAAATACTCAATGTTTATATAGATCACATTTATTAACATCTGATCAGGAATGATAATATAGAATTAGCTTGAGCCAGAAAGATCTTTTTAAAAACTCTGTGTCAACATTATTGCCAAGAAGGCCATTTTCACAGCTCTTTATCTTTAATAAGCTTATTTTTGGCAAAGGGAGAAAGGAAAATGAAAAAGCATCAAATGGACAAGATATAACAAGATAAAAATGACACAAGAAAGAATCTAAATTAATGCTTTGTCCCTGATGTTTTCAAACAGAAAATTCAACTTTCCAATCACATTTTTCTTTCATATAACTCTTTACTGAGTGCGTGGATATATATGCACATGCACATGTATGTTTCCACACTGTACAGAGAGAAGTTGAAAGCTATATGATAAAACATTATATGCAGTTTTGAACATTTAAAATAAAACACAAAATGAATATACTGCAAAGTCATATCTACTGGGCACTTGATTCAGTTATAGATGCAAAAACACAAAAGAATGACTTTTGTAATAGTGCTAAGACAGAAAATCTCTTTATAGCTGCTATCTAAATAAGACTTAACTCTCATATGTTTCTGTCGCACTGCTGCATGATTATGGAAATATGACATACACAAACATACACATATGTTATGTGGTAGGAACAGACTCATGATTGATGTGTTGTTTTAAGAAACAAACATCAGGAATGTAACTCACTTATTTCAAGATAGTATACTCAACAAAAATCTATTTTGAAAGTATACATTTAAACTATACTTATATATTATTTTTATTAAATACATTGTATTTATACTAAATATGTTTTATTTAAATATACTAAACTATTAAATACTTTTTCTTTCAGGAATTTCAGGCACTTTGGAAATCTTTATCCTTTATAATTGTCATATTGCATCCTTTTTTTTAATAATTGTCAAAATTACATTTGGACTATTATAGCAATTGATGACACTTGGTTCCATTAGAGATTGAATTAAATATACTTTGTTTCTTTTTATTTATTTAAATTCTACACATAGAATACTATTAAAGAAGAAATGGTCCACTTGCCATAGTGAGGTAGATGAACCTAGAACCTGTTGTACAGAGTAAAGTGAAGCTGAAAGTGAAAGTCGCTCAGTGGTGTCCGACTCTTTGCGAACCCAGGGACTATACAGTCCATGGAACTCTCTAAGGCAGAATACTGGAGTGGATAGCCTTTCCCTTCTCCAGGGATCTTCCCAACCCAGGGATCGAACCCAGGTCTCCCACATTGCAGGCGGATTCTTCATCAGCTGAGCTACAAGGGAAGCCCAAGAACGCTGGAGTGGGTAGCATATCCCTTCTCCTGCAGATCTTCCCGACCCAGGAATCAAATCGGGTGGATTCTTAACACTACAGAGTAAAGTAAGTGAGAAAGAGAAAAACAAATATTATATACTAATGCATGATGGTGAACCTATTTGCAGGGCAGGATATAGCATATATTAATGCATACTGATGAGCCCAATTGCAGGGCAGGAACAGACTGGGATATCGAGAACAGACTTTGGACATTGCAACAGAGAATGGACTTTGGACATAGTAGGGGAAGAAGAGAGTGAGACTGAATGGAGAAATTAGTATTGAAATATACACATCACCATATGTAAAACAGATAATGGGGAAGTTGCTATATAACGCTGGGAGTTCAACCTGGGGCTCTGTGACAACCTAAAGGGGTGGGAAGGAGACTCAAGAGGGAGGCGACATATGTTACAGCTGATTCATGTTGCTTGTTGTATGGAAGAAACCAACACAACATTGTAAAGCAATGATCCTCCAATTAAAAATTTTAAAAAATCGTATATTGACCAGTCAGAATTCAATCAATATGAACTTCCTAAGCAAAGACTATGGGCATGAGATAGAGGGTTTCCTTTTTGCAGCCTTTGTTTTGTTTAAAATGATTGCTTTTTCACAAGTTAAAAGCAATCTCAGTAGTATTCCAACTGAAAAACTATTAAATGTACTTCTATACCAAATGAAAAGTTCAGACTAATTATTGTGCATTTATTTGCTGTTTAAAATACTGACAAGCTTAAAACATTATCTATCTTTCACAGGAAAAGTAACTCAAATTACCCTAAACATAATGAAAAAACCAAGTCAGAGCTCTATTAAAAAAAGAAAAGGTGAGTCAGTTCAGAAGGTTAGATAAAGGCCAAAAGAGTTTAGTTCAAAAGTAGTTGTGCCTTAAATAATTAAGGAACCAATTCTGGGGAGTTATTTTCACTCTTCTTGGAGAAGTGCACAAAATGTAATGTCAATGCTATCCTTCTCACTGTATGAGTTGCCAGACAATCCTGTGTGGTTAACTGTACTGTGTTGCTTGGTAAACCATAAGCAAAGTAAAACTACCACATATATATCTGTGATGTGAGAAAGATATTGATTTTCCATGTTTTCTCTCTCAATCTAAGAGGGTTACTTAACTTGCAAGTAATTGCAGCATGCCTTCAAATGACACCATATCAACCACCTTGAGTTTAAATTTAGCATTTTTTTTGTCTTACCAATTAAACGTTTACTGGTTTGACCAGTTCAACTATGTTGTGATAAAAGGCTCATAACTATTAAAGCATAGATGGTAACTCTAAGAATATAGATAATACATTTTTTTCTTCTCCATATTCCTGGCAAATAGTCTTCTACTAATTCAAAGTTTCTGTGTGAAAGAAAGAAAGGAAGGAGAAAGGAAGGAAGAAAGGAAGAAAAAATGGTTGTAAAACTCTTCCCTAATTTGTAAAATATATAAACTTAGTTCTTCAGTATATTCTATTGACAATCAAATCTTTTTCAACAATTATTATATGGTCACCACTTTACTGGGAATTATGGTGGATATAATTCAACTCTGGAGACAAAACATACAGAACTTTTAGGTGTTAATTCTGCTAACTTTCAGAGATTCAAGAAAAGAAAGAAGAGTGTTGGGAAGAAAAACTGAAGGAAGATTTATGCCAGCAGTGAGACTGGAGTTTTATAGTAAATGGGAAGTTCATTTCAGGTGGAAGTAACTAGTACAAAACACCTGTTTAGTTATCCATGTTATCTAAGACAATTCTTTCTACTTTTACTATAATCAGTCAAGTACATATTATGGCTTTCCAACTAACCACAGGTTGATATTAAGAACCATAGTTACATATTTTCAATGTCCTAACAGAGCTCTGAGCACACTTTGTCTATTATCATTGCTTAATGCATAACTGGTTCAACAAATTGCTTTTCATTTTTATGTGCAAGTTTTCTTAAATATTTCCTAATCTTGACTATTATTCATTATACCAGTATCCTTAAATTGTATTTTAGAATAAAGGTGTCCCCAAATTTATGACAGGCACTATCTTCCAGTCCCAGTGGCTAATAACTCTTAATGAATATCGAAGTTGCTTTTTCTTCCCTCAAGAGAAACATCATAAAAGTAAGGAATAGCAATTATGACCCTATCTGTGGAAGTTTATGAGACTAATTTGAGGACAGATCGAGTTACAGTGTTAAGGTCCATCTAGTCAAAGCTATGGTATTTCCAATAGTCATGTACAGATGTGAGAGTTGGACAATAAAGAAGTTGAACGGAAGAATTGATGCTTTTGAACTGTGATGTTGGAGAAGACTCTTGAGAGTCCCTTGGACTGCAAGGATATCCAACCAGTCAATCCTAAAGGAGATCGGTCCTGAATATCCATCAGAAGGACTGATGCTGAAGTTGAAGCTCCAATACTTTGGCCACCTGATGTGAGGAACTGACTTATTGGAAAAGACCCTGATGCTGGGAAAGATTGAGGGCGGAAGGAGAAGGGGACAACAGAGGATGAGATGTTTGGATGGCATCACCTACTCAATGGACATGGGTTTGAGCAAGCTCTGGGAGTTGGCAATGGACAGGGAGGCCTGGCATGCTGCAGTCCATGGGGTCACAAAGAGTTGGACACAACTGAGTGACTGAACTGAACTGATGACACCTCATCAAAATTCTTGTCCAGATTTTTAGCAGTGACTTAAGACAAGTGGACTGGCCTATAACTGCTGGGATCATTTCAGCAACTTACCTAAAGCACTCTTTTCAGTGAACCTCAGTCATTTCCCTCACTCCTTCTTATGGCTGAGGGAGACCGTACAAGGGAAAGGGGTCCTAATGGTCTAGGACTGGGAAGCAAAGAGCTATAATATTGTCTCTACTAGTCTGCTTCCAAAGAGACAAGAATCTTGAAATGACTATGATATTACATTAGCAGAGAAACTGATGGGAAATGAACCAAAGGTTCATTTGACTGTTGTTCTATCAGTTCAAAGCCATTTAATAGGTATATTTTAATTTTATAACTATTTCAATACAGCAGTATATATGTAAGAACAAATGAAATGTATTTAAACATAAAAATGGCAGTAATTCCTGTTGGCATAATGACATAATTACAGCATTCATTTTCACTCTCCATTTCTACCTAGTGCCAGTTTTCTAAAAGAAATGGAAACCAATATGGATTTTCCAAAGAAAACATCTGGCAGTTTAGTTTCAGGAGTAAATTTCAGGTCAAGAAAATGTAAATGTAAAGAAATAATAGAATTTTTGTTCTTAAATACCATGTTTGTGAAGAAAGAAAAAAAAATCATATTGTAAAGTTGATGTTCCATAATATGTTGTTTTTATTATATTTAAAAGAGAGAGAATTGTTTATGTAGCTGCAATCTTCATGTTTATGACAGAAAAATTCAGCACTGTTTGTAGAATAACTGGAAGATTACATTTTAATGCAAATAAACAACTTAGGTGAACTAATTCAGCTGTGATTGATCTAGGACTGACAAATTAAATTTTAAAAACCACATAAAATGGCAGTTTAAAAGCTTTTTTTGTAAAATATACTTCAGCATATTGAATAAATGCATCATACCTCTTAGGCTTAATTCTATATTTGAAATCAATCCCAATTAGAGTGGGGAGTTTGGTAGAATTCAAATGTATAGTGCACAGTGTTTTGATCAAAGGATACACAGGAGAATACAGGTGGGTGAAGATGCTAAATGCATTTCTTACTCATAGACAAACCAAGTTTTCCTTTCTAAATAAACTAGGGAAATCCTGCTTTTCTGTCTGTAAGAGTTAACACTCAATCCAAACATTAAAACAAGTCCCCACATGATCACAATTATCTGTATAAATTAGGCAACTCTCTTCTTGATATAAAAAAGCCTACTTTCTGTTATTATACCTATGAAAAACTTCAAGGACTAGAATTCTTGCTATTATTTCTAGTTGGTAGTTTAATCTTTCTAGTTCCTATACATAGAAAAGTTGTAAATCACTCTGTCATGAGAGAAAGGGTAGTTGTAATTTCTTTTTTTCCCCAATAGTTCACAATATTAGTATAAGTTCAAGTATAAAATAGCTGGGGGAAAATCTCAACAACCCACATTCAAGGAAAATACAATTAAAAACATGAAATTTCCAAACAAAATTTATATACTGAAAACTCTGATTTTTAAATTATCCCACATTCAAGATTTGACAATCTTATCTAGTTGTTTTCTCCACATTTAAAAAAAACAACTCTAGGTTATCTATATTTCTTTTCACAAAAAATAATGCCTTTATTTTCTGCATTTGCTGAAATGTTAAGAGAGGTGACTTTCTCCATGTATCTTCCTCTCCCTATAGCCTCCCACCCTGATCCTGAGCTTTCTTTGTCTCTTCTCACTTGGTATCTTCTACTTAAATGTTTTCATCAACTCCCATGGATTCCCCTTTTATGTAAATACTTATTTCATAACTACTATATTTGGTTCATATCTCTTTCTCAGCATTCAGGTGCCATTATATATTGGGTTGGCCAAAATGTCCATTTGGGTTTTATGGAAAAAATGTTATGGAAAAACCCAAACGAAGATTTTAGCCAACCCAATATTTGTATTCTGGCTCTCCTTGATGTCTCATTGGCACATCAACTACTAACTTGTCCAGCAGATCCTAGAATCTTAATGTCCTTCTATCTCCAGGTTTGAGGTGGGATATGGCAGAATTATCTACCCATTTTCTCAGTACTGACACTGTGTGTAACCATGCCCTGTCAGATAATTCTGCCAAATAAACCTTGAACTCATTCCTCTTTCCCTATATAGCAATCAGAAAGCCTTCTGCTCTTTCCGCATACTACCAAGAGCATTCTCTTTCATAAAATCAGATATACTTTCCTATCTGAAGTTTTATTAATAAGTTTAATCATTTTCCCCTGAAGGAAAATTTCTGAAGATGAAATGAATGTATGTAGGCCCCAACCATACTTTTTCTTCTACCATTTACTCTGACTTCCCTTGTTATTACATATATAACTACACTCCTTGTTCTTTTAGAAGTGATCACTTTTCATCAAATGTTTTATTAGTTTGTTCCTACAACACTAACAATATATTTGACTATAGGAGTCATCATTTCCTAGGTGGTTCAGTGAAAAAGAATCTGCCTGACAATGCAGGAGATTCAGGAGACACATGTTTGATCCCCTTGAGTCGAGAAGATCCCCTGGAGTAGGTACTGGCAACCTGCTCCAGTGTTTTTGCCTGGAAAATTCCAAGGTCAAAGAGGCCTGGTGGGGTTGCAAAGAGTCAGATAGTACTGAGTGACTATGTGCACACAGGGGAGTTACTGTCTTCAGACTGTGTTTCTCCAATTATCTCCCCACTACTTTACAGCAGTGAGGTCCGTCTTGTTCATTTGCTTATCCTTAGTATCTTGTGTGGAGTCTAGATTGCCGGTAGATATGTCAACAACCTTAGATATGTAGATGATACCACTTCAATGGCAGAAAGTGAAAAGGAACTAAAGAGCTTCTTGATGAGAGTGAAAGAAGAGCATGAAAAGTTTGGCTTTACACTAAACATTAAAAAAAAAAACCTAAGATCATAGCATCTGGTCCCATCACTTCATAGAAGAGGGAAAAATGGAAGCAGTGAAAAATTTTGTTTTCTTGGGCTCCAAAACCACTGTGGACAGTGACTACAGCCATGAAATTATAAAAGACACTTGCTCCTTGGAAGGAAAGCTATGACCAACCTAGACTGCACATTAAAAAGCGGAGATATCACTTTGCCAACAAAGGTCCATATAGTCAAAGCCATGCTTTTTCCAGTAATCATGAGTGAATGTGAGAGTTGGACCATGAAGAAGGCTGAGTGCCAAAGAATTGATGCTTTCGAATTGCGGTGCTGAAGAAAGCTCTTGAGAATTCCTTGGACTGCAAGGAGATCAAACCAGTCAATCCTAAATTAAGTCAAACCTGAATATTCATTGCAAGGTCTGTTGCTGAAGCGGAAGCTCCAATTTTTTAGCTACCTGATACAACATCTGACTCACTGGAAAAGATCTTGATACTAGAAGAGATCCTGATGCTGGGAAAGATTGAAGGCAAAAGAAGAAAGTGGCAGCAGAAGATGAAATGCTTAGATAGCATCACTAACTCAATACACATGAATTTGAGCAAATTCCATGAGACAGTGGATGACCAAGGAGGTGTGCATGCTTCAGTCCATATGCAACAAAGAGTCAGCCACAACTTAGTGAATGAACAATAGCAACAATCTTGCAAAATGCCTGGCTACTTCAGGTTCTTAATAGATTTTGAACAAATCATTAAATGTATCTTCTTGGTTTGGTGTATGGAACAAGGTAATATCTATATTTTCTTGAAACAAAACCAATAATAAATTAACCCCTAGCCTTTTGCTAGATTATTTACCTAATATTCAACATAGTTTTTTTGTTTTGTTTTAATTGCTGCCAGAAGCAGAAGAAAGCAAGGATATATATAATTAACAGTGTTGAAGAGTTTTGGTTTCATGTCTAAGACCTGATGAAAAAGTAAGATTTTTTATGTCTTTATGTCTTTATGTCTCTGTTCATTCTGCCCAGTAAGTGAAAGTTGCTCAGTCGTGTCCAACTCTTTGCGACCCCATGGACAATACGGTCCATGGAATTCTCCAGGCCAGAATTCTGGAGTCAGTAGCCATTCCCTTCTCTGGGGCATCTTCCCAACCTAGGGATCAAACCCAGGTCTCCCACAATGCAGGCAGATTCTTTACCAGCTGAGCCACCAATGAAGCCCAAGAATACTGGAGTGGGTAGTCTATCCCTTCTTTAGCAGATCTTCCTGACCCAGGAATTGAACCAGGCTCTCCTGCACTGGAGGTGGACTCTTTACCAGCTGAGCTACCAGGGAAGCCCCATTCTGTCCAGGATGAGTGTTAACTGAACTACAGGCCAGGCAAGTTGTTCAGACCACCCTGGACTAAATTATCAAAGTTCTGGGTGTTAGTGCCACAAGCCAAGGACCTGTCTGATGCTCAAGCATAATGTTAACAAATATTTATTACACTTTGGTAATGTGGTGAAGTTATAAACTCATTACCCAATAAAATAAAAGAGAAATAATATAGCATGATAAAGAAAATAAATATATACATTACCCATATTTACTCAAATATTATACTACCTATAAAACATATAAACATATACTACATATAAAACATATGTTTTTTTTGTTGTTGTTTAGTCCCTAAGTCATGTCAGACTCTTTTGGGACCAGTGGACTATAAGTCCATCAGGCTCCTTTGTACATGGATTTCCTAGACAAGAATACTGGAGTGGGTAGCATCTTCTTCTCCAGGAGATCTTTCCAACTGAAGGATCAAACATGTTGCCTGATTGGCAGGCAGATTCTTTACCACTGAGCCACCTGGGAAAGCTAACCCTTAAAAACATACAACTTAATCATCCATCAACAAAAGAACCGATAGAGAAGTGGTACATATACAATGGAATATTACCTAGCCATAAAAAGAACAAAATAGTGCCATCTGCAGCAACCTGAATGGACCTAGAAACCGTAACAATGTGTCAAGTAACTCAATCAGAGAAAGCCAAATATGATATAGTTAGTATGTGGAATCTAAAAGAAGGGTACAAATGAACTTTTCTATAATACAAAACAGAAACAGAGTCTCAGATACAGAAAACAAACATGTTTACTAAGGGGTAAGTGGGGGAGAAATAAACTGGAAGATTGGGATTGGCATATGCATACTACTGTACATAAAATAGATAACTAATCAGAACCTACCATATACCACAGGGAGCTCTCCTCAATACTATGTAATGGCCTATATGTGAAAAGAATCTAAAAAATGTGGAGATACATATAACACTCTTCACTTTGCTGTATACAAGAAACTAATGCAACACTGAAAATGAACTATACCCCTCAAAAAAAATTTAAGTCTACAGATTAAAAACAACAACAACAAAAAAAACCACCCTGATATTTGGAAAACATGGTTAAGATGATGCAATAACTCATGCACACAGCCATGAGTCAATCCCAGGTCTATCTTACTCTAAAAACTGTGCTCTTGACTCTTCTATGCTACCTATCTCTAGAGGAAAAGAAATAATTCAATATATCAATTAGAATAAAGAGGTACAGAGATTAAGTAATTTCCCTCCTTAGTAATGAAATGTCCAAGTAGAAGAATCTGGAAAAAGAAATGTGTTACTTTAAATGAGGAAAAGCTGTTAATGCAGAATCTTAAATTTCTAATCCATCTATAAATTGTAACGTAACACCTCAAGAATTTTCACTTAAAACATTTAAAATGTAGTCACATTGCAAGAGAAATTTTCACTGTCACTGAGTTTATTAAGGATTCTTACATTATAGTTGTTCAGGGCAAAGAGTTCATTTATTAATATTTTAAGTATTATGCAAGGTTGTATAAATCAATTTAAACAGTTTAAGAAGTGTTCTAAATATCAACTTTTATTTAATTTTGTTTTTATTGTTGTTTAAAAAAATAAAAATAATTCCCCACCTATCATATCACAGAGAATTTGCACACAGAAAGAGAAAACAAATAAATCAATGTATAAAGTTAGAACTCTGCTAAAATAACATGTCTAGGAAATCTACTCTTTCCTTTTGCTTCATTTATATTGCTCAAATACCACTGCTCACCTAATGCTAAAAAGAAAAGCTATGCTATGTCCTTCAATATATAATGAAGGATTACAGAATGTAATTCACTGAAATGGGAGATTATAATATCTAATACATATGCATTTTTCTTCAAATGGATTTATGAGCACTTTCTCTAGGACACTACTCAAAAGACATTACATTTCCTTAATTTCTTTACTGGTACTAGATATTTTCCACAAGTCTCCCTTCTTCTTCTCCTTTGTCATTAAACTTAATACTTTTGGATACAAGGAAGGCTCAGGCTCAAGAGAAAGAGTACATTAATTGCTTTTTTTGGTCCAAAGTTCTTAAATTATACGTAAGACAGTTGTGATATGAGTATTCTGTATAAAATCAGTTACTTGAAAAGTTATTTTAATAGTTTTATAACCAAAAATATGCTTGATTCAAGTGCACATTTAGATCTCTGCAGAGATTCTTAAAATATGTGAAACTAAAATATCACATATAACTTATAAATTCTCCTTTATTGCTATCTTTACGTCTTAATGAATGATCATCATCCAATTTCAAACTCATCAAGGTCTTATGGTTCACTAAAAAAATAGATGTCCTAAAATGCATCTATATAATTATTTTTTCTGGCTATATACTTATAACTCTAGCAAATTTAATGTACAACATTTGCATCAGTAAAAAAAAAATATGAAATTTACTGACTGGTATATGATTAACAGAAACATAAACTATATCAGTAGTAAAGTGATAGCTATCAGTAGTAAACAGTGTCTTTGAGACCATGGCCTATTTTGGTCATCTTTGTATTGGCAATGCTTGGTAAAACACTTTAATCATAGCTGCACATAGTAAGTGTTTGTTGAATGAGTAAATCTTAATTAGAATAATTTTAATTAAAATAATTTTTCAATAATTATTGAAACAAAACATCATCAGTTCCAAGATTGCATTTTAACCCCCAAACTATTTATAATTTCTGCATTGTATGTCCTCATATATATGTCACCAACAGCACTGTCTACAAAATTATGGATTCATCAAATTTTCCCTTAGAATTTTGCTACTAAAATAAGTTGCTGATATGTAGTTTTATATATGATATTATGGAGCTTCCCTGGTAGCTCAGATGGGAAATAATCTGCGTGTAATGCAGGAGACCAGAGTTCCATCCCTGGGTCGGAAATCTCCTGGAGAAGGCAATGACTACCAACTTCAGAATTCTTACTTGGAGAATTCCACGGACAGAGAAGCCTGGCAGACTACTGTCCATGTGGTCGCAAAGAATCAAACGTGATTGAGCAATTAACACTCACAGGATAGTATGTAAATTTATAGAAAACATATAAATACAAAGCATTTTAATTGATTACCTTTGTTCCATTTCATAAAGAGAGATAACAATCAACCAAATTGAAAAAGTAAGGAAATTAGTTTTAAATGAAAAGTATCACAGTAGTTATACAATGTAAGTTACATTAGCTAATGACTGAGTAGAAACATTCACCAAATTTACAGGTTTTATTGGCATATTTTATTGGTTTCTACAGGTACATAACCATCAGGAAAAAATAAAAATAAGGGTTTTAAGATTGTATATAAAATAAATAAGCACAGTAAAAAAAAAGGCCTCCCTGTCCTGTTGATCCATTAGACTATCAGAGTTTTTGTTTACCCAGACGATTGTCTTTAGTTCTTCCACAGATGTCTCAGCTATTTCCATTACTGAGTCATATCTCAACGATATGAACAGAAATCTGAAAATTATTTGTTTTGGTTTCCATAAAATAAAATTAATTAGTAAAAATAAAAATGATTCTGGAAAGTAGCAAGAGGTAACACAGTATTGAAAAGAGTGTAAGCTGATCCCTGAACTTAAAATTTAAGGAAAGACAAAGCTTAGAAGAAAGCAAGAGAGAACTTCTGGAATGGATTAGAAATTTTTGGTCTTAACTCATTCCTCAAACATTATTGAATCTGTGCTTGCACTTGTTAGATAATAAATCCCGTTAAGTACCAAAAACATATAGAAATCATAGCACAGAGATAGATGTATTATCAGGGCAAAGAGACACCTAATGTGTACAACCACATAAAAATACCATATAATATGAACCAAATCTAAAGTAGCACAGAGAATTAGTTTTCAGTTATTCTTTAAGGCCTGCTCATATATTTTCTTTATAAGGCACTCCTTCCTTTGTGTCAATTTTTTTGAGCAATAGTCACATATCACCTTTATTTATGTTTTTACATTCATATTGCAATACTGGTCAACATAGTTATGTAAATAGACTATGAGATTCTTGATAGTAGAAATTGTATTATCTTTATCTCCCTAGATCCTTACAAGTTTGGCAGCATGATCAATTATTGTTTATTCTTAAAAAGGCTTCATAAGAGGGCTACTTACTTTTCTTTTAATAGTAAAGACTTGACTGAGAGGTGAGCTTTGTGTTGATGGGATTTGGAGGATAAATCCCATCATCAAAGAAGAAAAAAAATGAGAAGTATAGGTAAAATATCAGTTAATGCAAAAATCCTGTAGGTAGAAAATCTAGAATATGGAAGTGTTTATGTTTTGTTTGGTCTGACCTGCAAACAATTTCTCTTTGAATGACATTTGGGTCACGATTTGTATGAGAGATGTAGTCTATCAGAAAGGGAGAAAAGAAACATTGGTGAACCAGATACTTCAAAAGGCCCAAATGGAAATTGTTAGATGTTGGCAGAGGAGCAACCTCTTTTATGTTAGTTACAGCAAAGACATAAGTAGGAGAATCAGGAGTGTTGAAAGTAGAAAAGTCTAAGAAGGAGTTGTCAAGTGAAAACAAATCTTGAATTCATTCCTGTGAATAGACACTCCACTTCTTTTCACTCAGTAAGCAGTAATTCATAATTTTATGTCCTCCCAGTATGACTCACTGTACTGATTTTCAGAATGCTACAACAATCTTACTTCATGTAAATATATCAGTTGTTAAACCTAATCAGGTAATCAGCTACTACAGAATATTTGGTACAATGATATTACAAACAAGTTTATGCAAGGACATTCATCATTATATTGAGATATAATCTAGATGAGAAAATAGAAGTTTTTTAAGATGTAATTTGAAAAAAAAAAAAGCAGGAAAAAACTATGAGTAGCTAATCCAAAAGCGGCTTATAGAGAATGAGAATCTGTCGTCTTCACATATTTACAAAGCATTGTTAAGGGAAGGAAAATAACAGCTTAAGAGTATCATAAGGCCAAAATTTGGTCTGTAACTCAAATCAGGTAAGAGTTTTCTCATAATTATTATCAAGATATCTAATAATGGGATACCACATAAAGAAGTAAGCTTAATTACTAAAATTGTTCAGATTAAACTTGGATGTTGAAGGGATTTTTGCATTCAATTATCATAGAATCAGGCAGTAGCTTAATTCTTTTCTAAAACTAAGTTCTTAATTTCTAAAATTTACTTCTGCAAAAAATAATACCTACAGTGGGAAACAGCTCCTCATAATTAAGGCATTTAGATTTTTTTCTGGTGGAACAACAAAAAAAGCAAACTTACAATTAAAAGGTATGATGATAAATATATTAAAAAATTGAGGGATATGTGTTATTTAATTGTCTGATACTAATATGCATGTATGTGTGTGTATGTTTGTGCGCTCAGTTGTGTCTGACTCTCTGTGACTCCGTGAACTGTAGGCCATCAGGCTCATCTGTCCATGGGATTTCCCAGGCAAGAATACCGGAGTGGTATTCACCTCCAGTGAATCTTTCCAACCCAGGGACTGAATCCATGTCTCCTGAGGCTCCTGCATTGGCAGGCAGATTCTTTACCTCTAAGCCACCTGGGAAGCCCACTAATATCCATACATGCATAATAAACACCTATTTATTTACATAATGTTTTCAGCTTTTAAATTAATACATGTAAGGATGTTAACACATCCTTAAATTAATCCTTAAACTAAATACATCCTTAAATTAAAAATTAATACATCCTTTTAAATTAATACATGTAAGGTCCAACTGTTTTCCAAAGAGGACTATGTTTTGATGAAAAATTTTTGTTTCTTCTGTGAGAATACAATTAAGTAGCAAAATGATCACTATAGAAGAATTTATGATAAAGTTTTTCATCCAAAAATTTAATTTTCTCATTTTTTGAGTCCTTATAGGAAATTCTACTTTTCTGTTTGAAATTTTTCTGAAATGACTTTACTTCCTTTCTGCACTAACATCTTTTATTTGTCACACAATATTAACCCAATTTAGTGATATTTTTATCCACTTTAAAATTTTTATCCATTTCATTTAGTGATATTTTATCTTTTAATTAATTATACTGCTTCTAAGCCCACTGGGAAGTTTGATATAATTTACTAATGTTCAAACTCAAGCAGACTTTAGGCAAGAACCCGCATCTTCTTCAAAGAATATTGTGGACAATCAATTCAAATGCTAGAACTCAACCATAATAAATGAACTCTTCATATCCTCTCCAAAAAAAAATAAAAATAGTAAATCTAACTTTTCAGTAGCCCTGCATCATGGACTTTGAAAAATTTAACATTTGGTGACTTAAGTTTTACTTTAGTTTTAATAAAAGCAAAACTCAACAAAAGGAATCTTAAAAATTTATGACTGACTCTTTCCTCTGCCTAGGTTCTCTAATAGACTCAAGATCTTTGAACAATTTACTAAGTTCTACTGAAAAATCTGTAACATTGTGAGTCTCCTTTTAAAAGGATCCAGAGTTCAAGAGTAGAACAGTCAATGAAATAAGAGCAGACAGCATATGAGCTCCATACTTATCATAGCAGACTAGCTACAGTGGCAATACACCAACAGCAGAGATAAAATACTTGACAAGTAGTAACATGCAAACATATACGTTGTTTCACTGCATATTGCATCCTTTACTTTTTGTGAATGACTTTGGTACTTTCAGGCATCCCTGTGGCTCAGCCGGTAAAGAATCTGCCCACAATGCGGGAGACCTGGGTTTGATTCCTGGGTTGGGAAGATCCCCTGGAGAAGGGAAATGCCACCCACTCCAGTATTCTGGCCTGGAGAATTCCATGGACTGTACAGTCCATGGGGTCACAAAGAGTTGGACACAACTGAGCGACCTTCACTTGGTACTTCCTAAAAGGTCTGTCTCCCACGAGACTAAACCATTTTTTCCTACTATCTTTAAACAATAATACATAAGACTGTAAATTTTTTCACTGTTCACAGACATTTTTAATCACCCCCAACTTAAGTAGCCTCATCTACTTTGTTCTAACTGTAATGAACTAGAAAAATATATTCATTTTGTTAGTATTCAGAAATATAACTCTTCCAAATCATCAGTTTATACAATAAATCATGATTTAGGATGGCATTTTTCTAATAGGTGGCTGCTCCCTTATCTTTGTCATTTTGTGGCACTCTCTCCACAGCAATCACCCTCATTCTACATCCCCAGGTTTTAAAGTTTGCCAGGACTGACCAAAAAAAAAAGCATTAAGATAATCAAAGAAGCTGTACTAGCCACTAGGGGAAGTCCTGGGCAAAAGTGATATGACTCAAATCCTTTTTAATCCTTCTTTTCCACTATTATATATGCCTCTCCACTCTTTCCAAACCAGAATCTTCTTGGACTTTCTCATACTATTTCCATGGCAGACTTTTATCACCTACAAACAAATGCACCTTTGGATTCCATTTTCTGAAGGCTCTGTTTTCCAAGTTTCCCAACTTTAAACCAACATTTTAATGCCCTTTTTAACTGAGAGTAGCAAATCACCTTTATGAGCTCTCCCACATTCACTTTTTTTTTTTTTGTCATTTATTTTTATTAGTTGGAGGCTAGTTACTTTACAATATTGTAGTAGTTTTTGCCATACATTGACATGAATCAGCCATGGATTTACATGTGTTCCCCATCCTGATCCCCCCTCCCACCTCCCTCTCCAGCCCATCCTTCTGGGTCATCCCAGTGCACCAGCCCTAAGCACTTGTCTCATGCATCCAACCTGGGCTGGTGGTCTGTTTCACACCTTGATAATATACATGTTTCAATGCTATTCTCTCAGATCATCCCACCCTCGTCTTCTCCCACAGAGTCCAAAAGTCTGTTCTATACATCTGTGTCTCTTTTTCTGTCCTGCATATAGGGTTATTGTTACCATCTTTTTAAATTCCATATATATGTGTTAGTATACTGTATTGGTGTTTATCTTTCTGGCTTACTTCACGCTGTATAATGGGCTCCAGTTTCATCCATCTCATTAGAACTGATTCAAATGAGTTCTTTTTAATGGCTGAGTGATACTCCATGGTGTATATGTACCACAGCTTCCTTATCCATTCGTCTGCTGATGGGCATCTAGGTTGCATCCATGTCCTGGCAATTATAAACACTGCCATGATGAACATTGGGGTGTACATATCTCTTTCAGATCTGGTTTCCTCGGTGTGTATGCCCAGGAGTGGGATTGCTGGGTCATATGGCAGTTCTATTTCCAGTTTTTTAAGGAATCTCCACACTGTTCTCCATAGTGGCTGTACTAGTTTGCATTTCCACCAACACTGTAAGAGGGTTTCCTTTTCCCCACACCATTTCCAGCATTTATTGCTTGTAGACTTTTGGATAGCAGCCATCCTGACTGGCGTGTAATGGTACCTCATTGTGGTTTTGATTTGCATTTCTCTGATAAACAGTGATGTTGAGCATCTTTTCACCACATTCACTTTTTTGAAGGGAGATTTTCTAAAGACTATACTTCAGTCCATAAGGCAAATCTTATTGCAAGAGTAGATACTAAGCGGAGAGGTGGCAGGTGAATGAGAAGGCTAATGTACTTATTATGATGTATATATACAATACTACATCATTATGTAACAATGATATCAAGATTTAGCATTTTGGACTACACACAACCAGTCAGGCCTACTGTACTGGGCACTTTATATGCATTATTTCCTTCCATTCACACAGTCGTCCATGCCAGAGTATGTGTGTGAATGTTCTTATCTCTGTGCTGTATGCATATAATGACAAAGAAAAGGTAAACATTTTTCCCAGGGTTCCTCTGGTTTAGGAGTGTTCTATGAGAGTCCCAAGGTAGAAGAGTTGTAGACAGTTATCCTCTTCCCCCCAGTATGAAGGCCAACCCAGCGGGTTGTCAGTGAAGCTTTGATAGGTGTTTGCAGATAGTCTTACATAGTAGTAGTGACTGTGTATTACTTTTAGCTGACTTATTTCATGTATTTTGGGATCTTTTACTACCTTTAAAGTATGGTATAAAATGTCTACTATTAAAAGTGTCCTTAAAGAGAAAGAATGGGGAAATAGCTTTTCTAAAGGACACTGGAAAGAATGGAATCATTTAGCAGTATAATCCTTTAAAATACTGTGATGAACTCCAGAGGGTCCTAAAAGATCTGGGGGCAAACTTGTATTTTGCTGGAGACTATTCAAAGCTCATCTCAATCTAAAATTCAGGAAGAATCCAGAAAACAGCCTGAAGAGCTACTTAAACTTCTCCAAGTTTTAATTCCTAACTTAAGAAGCAATATAATTTAGTGACCCTAAAACTGACTGCCTGTATTCAAATCTAAGGTCAACCACTCAGTAAGCCTGATTGGAGCAAGATACCAACACTCTATGGAGAAGGAACTGGCTACCCACTCCAGTATTCTTGCCTGGAGAATCCCATGCACAGAGGAGCCTGGCAGGCTACAGTCCATAGGGTCGCAAAGAGTTAGACACGACTAAAGCAACTTAGCACGCATGCATCAACACTCTGTCAGCTTAGTTTCTTCCACTACAAAATGTGGATAATCAAGATATCTATTTTATAGGGTTATTGTTATAAGTTAAAATACACAAAATTCTTAAAATAGGATCAACATCTCATACATAGTAAGAATCATTAAATGTTAGATATGATCTTTATAGGGTTTCCTTGGTGGCTCAGATAGTAAAGAATCTATCTGCAGTGTGGGAGACCCCGGTTTGATCCCTGGGTCAGGAAGATACCCTACAAAACGGAATGGCAACCCACTCCGGTATTCTTACCCAGAGAATTCCATGTGCAGAGGAGCACAGGCCATGGGGTCACAAACAGTCAGACATGACTGAGTGACTAACACTACTTAATGACCTTTATAGCAGCTTCAAGGCCTATGAAGAGCTTCAAGAAAAGGCAGCTTCATTTTTTTTTAATGTGGCAGATATTTAGATACAACAGGTTCACAATATCTACTTAAGCCCATAGCAGAGACAAACAAACGACTTCAATAAGTATTCTATATTTTACTTAATGACATAAATTTTTTTTAAGAAAATGACTTCTTAAAAGAAGTTTTTTTAAGCATGCCTTATTTTTGACTGACTCTGAATCCAGAGAGGAAGTTCAAATGTATGTTCTAAGTTCTTATCATAATAACCTCCTTGTAAATTTCAACTAAATAAAAACGTGTCTATATAAAAAAATGAAAAACAAAAGTAAAAATTATACTCTTTTGTAATCAATTTTAAATAGATAATAAATGTATATTATTCCACTTAATTGACTGCATATTAATCAATTATGTTATTACAGTATTACTTAACTCACAAATCCCATAATTTATATTAAAAATTTATTTACTCTCAAGTTTTGTCCTATTATTTAAAAACAAGATAATTGCCCATTTTTTAAATAGATATCAGAATATTTTCCCTGAATAAAGTTCTAAAAACTGGAATGCCTTAATTTTTTTTAATTTCTAAATTATTTTCTGAATGGTTTGAATTTACTAGGCTAGGGGACTGTCCTCTTTCCTATACCCTGACAACACAGAAAATCTTTTTAAATTCTGGCAATCTTATTCTACCAAAGAATGTAGCAAAGTGCTGCCTCCATTTGAATATATACGACTGAACATGTTTTCCATATTCCCAGTTGTTTTTTTTATCAATCGCATATCCATATTTTGCTCATTTCTCTATCAGGGCATCTATTTTTCGTATTAATTGTGGACAGTTTTTCATTGATTATGGATATTAGCCACTGGTCAAATGTTTCAGTTAATTTTTCCAACCAATTCTTTTTATTTTGTTGTCATTAATGGTGTTCATAGTAAAATGAGGTAAACTAGTAACACCTACTGAAATCAGGAATGTGAAACATCATTATAATGTTATTTAACACAGCCATTACGTCAAAAACACTCCTAAAAAATGCAACATGACATGAAAATAGTTCACATTAATAATATGTGAAATGAATAATAAAAAAATAAAATGCAATATATAGTAATGACCTCAAAGCTAGAAAACAGAAAGTAGATTTAAGATGGTAAAGATATATAGAAAAATATTGCCTCCTATCATCTCTTGGTGAAGGAATTATGGGTGATTTTTGTCATTCTCTTTATTCTCCTCTCTGGAACACACATGTGGTTTTTAAAAATTTTTATTAACCTATTGGTAAAACCAATCTTTATCAGTGACCAATCAAACAAACATCCAATATAAGAAAGGCTGATGCCACTTCAGGTTGTACCTCACTGTAAATGTAATATAGCTCTACATCTACACAAGATAAATACTTCATCCTAAAAAAAATACTCATCCAAAATGCCAACATGATCCCTGTGATGTTAATTAAATTTTATTATGACAATAACAATGGCAAGACTGCAGAGTGAGATTTGATTTAATGTGGAGCGAAAGAGTTTTATTGCAAGATTTGCTTATAGACAGAGCTAATTACTATAATTACACTTACATGTTTTTGTCATTAAAAAAATAGTACTTTTAAAAGACAGTGCATTAAAAGTAGAATAATTTTACATGTCTCTACAATTTGGTCACATTATGACAATGCCATAAGTGAAGCATTTAATGACGAAACTCATGAAAAAGAAAGTAGTTACACTGATTCATTGATTCTAATTCAAGACTTGTCAAGGTTTCAGGACTGAAATAGATTAAATGTTAAGGTATTGGTATATAAATATAAACCTTTCCTGAAAGCATCTTCTATTTCAGGCTACATCTGAGAATATTCATCTTTTTATTTCAAATATGAAAACTGTATTATTTACGAATCTTAACTATGAAAAGATATGAGATGAATATTCAATTGCTCAATTATAATTGTCCTATAGTCAAGCTCATATAGACATGGGAGTATTAAGAGGTTACATTATATATTTTAACACTTGTTTATGATGGAATATGATCTTATACAATAGTGAATAATTTTGTCAGTGGGAATTTTTGTCAATGTACTCACCTCCAATCTAAGGGCTGCTAATAAGTCACGTCTTTTCTGACTTACAATAGAAAAATATAAAAAGCTATGTAACTGTTATTCCTTCATTTACTAACTTAATAGATATTTACTGGGCAATGATGACACTTCAGTCATATGCCAGAAGCAACAACTGCAACACCAACCAGAGCTGGCGCCTGCCAGGGGAACTTGCAGGACAGTGAGGCAAGAACAGAAACATAAGTTAACACAGCATAACTTGGCAGAAAGTGTAGTGTACATTTTGATAAAAGGAGTTCAGGGTGCCTTAAAAGCCTACAGTCTAGCGGGCAAGAAGCACTTTCAAATAAGTAAATGGCTGAAAGGACTGTGACCAGGCAGGGTTAAGTATCCATGGGAAGGCCATGAAAAAGTCATTTATGGCTGAGGTTATGTGCTGTTAGAAAGACATCAAAACCCTTTTAGCCTGTGCATGAGTTTCATCTTTCTCCTAAGAGCAATAGGCAACTGTAAAGGTTTTAAATGGGGAGGAGACACTACTACATTTACATTTCATATCACTCTGACTCTTAGAGCATTTGAATGAGAACTGGCCAGGAGGCTAAGGAAGGATCATGGTATTCTAGATTGGGTGATGAGGAAGTACTCAGATAAGAGGCTGAACTTGGGAGACATTTAGAAAGAAATATCAGAGCAATTTGGTGACTGAGTGAATGTGAGAGTAAAAGCCAAAGAAAATTCAAGAATGACAGACTGCAGATTTGGGGCCCCAAATCTTTATTTTAAGTTATACATACTTCAAATTGATGCACTAAAGATAACCTAATTCCTTAAAAGTATTCTCTTGACTAAATTTTTTATGTCCTTTTAGTCAGTAAGGACAAACAAACTTTAAATCTCACATTGAACAGATTTTTCTTATTAAGTATTTCAGTATATGTTTCATCCAGTGATAGTTTATATAATGGAAAAAGTACCTTAAATTAAGGCATGATTAATTTTTCCCTTTCCTTAGATATTTTAATTTTAAAAATAAAATATAATTTTTAAAGGCTATACCTAAGTTCAAATGATGTTATTAAAAAAATAGTGGATAGCATTGCTGGAGCTCGAGCTAAACAGCAAAAACACTGACAAGTAAAAATGAAATTTTACAAACCAATTTTTACCTGATTGTGTCAAAATATTTTCAGCTTACTCGTTATTTGAATAATAACTATTAATCCACTCTTTAATCTTCAAGCTTTCACAATAGACACGACTTTTAAAAGATAAACTGTCTATTAAACAACATATGTGTAAAGGCAACATTTTTTGTTAGAATTATTAGCAGAAGCATTGCAAAATGAAATAACATTTGGATGTACCAGGTGGCATTAGTGGAAAAGAACCCACCTGACAATGCAGGAGATGTAAGAGACACAGGTTCAATCCCTGGAAAAGGATACTCTAGAGAAGGAAATGGCACCCCATTCCTGTTCTTGCCTAGAGAATCCCATGGAAAGGGGAGCATGGCAGGTTACAGTCCATAAAGTCACAAAGAGTTGGACATGACTGAAGTGATTTAGCACTATGTGCATACACACTATAACCTAAAAGTTCAAAATGTTAGCTGAATCTTAACTCATTGAATAACTAGAGAAAATTATGTTTTGGATTCTAGAGATCAGCTCAGTTCAGTCACTCAACTGTGTCCAACTCTTTGTGACCCCATGAACTGCAGCACGCCAGGCCTCCCTGTCCATCACCAACTCCTGGAGCCTACCCAAACTCATGTCCATTGAGTCGGTGATGCCATCCAGCCATCTCATTCTCAGTCGTCCCCTTCTCCTCCTGCCCTCAATCTTTCCCAGCATCAGGGTCTTTTCAAATGAGTCAGCACTTTGCATCAGGTGGCCACAGTATTGGAGTTTCAGCTTCAACATCAGTCCTTCCAGTGAACACCCAGGACTGATCTCCTTTAGGATGGACTGGTTGGATCTCCTTGCAGTCCAAGGGACTCTCAAGAGTCTTCTCCAACACCACAGCTCAAAAGCATCAATTCTTTGGTGCTCAGCTTTCTTTATAGTCCAACTCTTACATCCATACATGACTACTGGAAAAACCATAGCCTTGGCTAGAAAGACCTTAGTTGGCAAAATAATGTCTCTGTCTTTTAATATGCTGTCTTGGCTGGTCATAACTTTCTTTCCAAGGAGTAAGTGTCTTTTAATTTCATGGCTGAAATCACCATCTACAGGGATTTTGGAGCCCAAAAAAATAAAGTCAGCCACTGTTTCCCCATCTATTTGACATGAAGTGATGGGACTGGATGCCATGGTCTTAGTTTTCTGAATGTCAAGCTTTAAGCCAACTATTGCACTCTCTTCTTTCACTTTCATAAAGAGGCTTTTTAGTTCTTCTTCACTATTTTCCATAAGGGTGGTGTCATCTGCATATCTGAAGTTACAGGTATTTTTCCCAGAAATCTTGATTTCTGCTTGTGCTTCATCCAGCCCAGCATTTCTTGTGACGTACTCTTCATATAAATTTAATAAGCAGGGTGACAATATACAGCCTTGACGTATTCCTTTTCCTATTTGGAACCAGTCTGTGGTTCCATGTCCAGTTCTAACTCTTGCTTCCTGACCTGTATACAGGTTTCTCAAGAGACAGGTCAGGAGGTCTGGTATTCCCATCTCTTTCAGAATTTTCCACAGTTTATTGTGAGCCACACAGTCAAAGGCTTTGGCATAGTCAATAAAGCAGAAATAGATGTTTTTCTGGAACTATCTTACTTTTTCAGCGATACAGCGGATGTTGGCAGTTTGATCTCTGGTTCCTCTGCCTTTATAAATCCAGCTTGAACATCTGGAATTTCACAGTTCACATACTATTGAAGCCTAGCTTGGAGAATTTTGAGCATTACTTTGCTAGTACGTGAGATGTGTACAATTGTGTGGTAGTTTGAGCATTCTTTGGCATTGCCTTTCTTTGGGATTGGAATGAAAACTGACCTTTTCCGGTCCTGTGGCCACTGCTGAGTTTTCCAAATTTGCTGGCATATTGAGTGCAGCACTTTCACAGCATCATCTTTCAGGATTTGAAATAGCTCAACTGGAATTCCATCACCTCTACTAGCTTTGTTGGTAGTGATGCTTCCTAAGGCCCACTTGACTTCACATTCCAGGATGTCTGGCTCTAGGTGAGTGATCACACCATCATGATTAACTGGGTCATGAAGATCTTTTTTGTACAGTTCTTGTGTGTATTCTTGCCACTTCTTCTTAGTATCTTCTGCTACTGTTAGGTCCATACCATTTCTGTCCTTTATTGAGCCCATCTTTGCATGAAATATTCCCTTGGTATCTCTAATTTTCTTGAAGCAACCTCTAGTCTTGCCCATTCCATTGTTTTCCTCTATTTCTGCACTGATCACTGAGGATGGCTTTCTTATGTCTCCTTTCTATTCTTTGGAACTCTGCATTCAAATGGGAATATCTTTCCTTTTCTCCTTTGCTTTTCACTTCTATTCTTTTCACAGCTATTTGTAAGGCCTCTTTAGACAGCCATTTTGCTTTTTCAAATTTCCTTTTCTCAGGGATGGTCTTGATCCCTGTCTCCTGTAGAATGTCACTAACCTCTGTCCATAGTTCATCAGGCACTCTGTCTATCAGATCTAGTCCCTTAAATCTATTTCTCACTTCTACTGTATATCATAAGGATTTGATTTAGGTCATACCTGAATGGTCTAGTGGTTTTCCATACTTTTTTCAATTTAAGTCTGAATTTGGCAATAAAGAGTTTATGATCTGAGCCACAGTCAGCTCCCGGTCTTGTTTTTGCTGACTGTATAGAGCTTCTACATCTTTGGCTGCAAAGAATATAATCATCTGATTTCAGTGTTGACCATCTGGTGCTGTCCATGTGTAGAGTCTTCTGTGTTGTTGGAAGAGGGTGTTTGCTATGACCAGTGTATTCTCTTGGCAAAACTCTATTAGCCTTTGCCCTGCTTCCTTCCAAACTCCAAGGCCAAATCTGCCTGTTACTCCAGGTGTTTCTTGACTTCCTACTTTTGCATTCCAGTCCCCAGTAATGAAAAGAACATCTTTTGGGGGTATTAGTTCTAAAAGGTTTTGTAGGTCTTCATAGAACCATTCCACTTCAGCTTCTTCCGCATTACTTGAAACTAGTTATAAGAGTGTCCATCTGTTAAGCATTCATCTTAAAAATTAATAATGAACATCATTCTTTACCCATTGTCTTTGGACTCATTTTTGTTCTCACTACACAAATCACCTCAGGATTAGACATAGATCCCAGTCACAACTCAATCATTATCAGCTATGCAATCTCAGACAAGACTTAACCAGTAATTTAGTCATAAAGTTCTTTATTTATAAAATACCAAGTTTTCCTCAGAGAGTCATTGTGAGGATCAATCAAGACAGTATGTTTGAATCAGTTATATGTGTAAATATACCAGCTCTTTTTTTGGGTTTCCTTCTCATTGAGTTCACCACAGAACACAAAGTACAGTTCCCTATGTTAATACAGTAGTTTCTCATTAGTCATCTATTTTATAGACAGTATCAGATGTATATACATCAATCCCAATCTCCCAATTAGTCCCATCACTCCCAGGACTTTCTCCTTTGGTATCCATATATTTGTTCTCTATGTCTGTGTCTCTATTTCTTCTTGCAAATAAGACCATTTATACCATTTTTTCTAGATTTCACACATAACCATCAATATGATAGATTTTTTTTTCTTTCTGACTTACATCACTCTGTATGATAGTCTATAAATCCACCACATCTCCTCAAATGACAGTTTTGTTCCTTTCACAGCTGAGTCATGTTTCACTGTATATATATACACCACATCTGCTTTATTCACTCCTCTGATGATGGATGCTTAGGTTGCTTCCATGTCCTGCCTATTGTAAATAGTGCT
Source organism: Cervus canadensis (assembly GCF_019320065.1). Taxonomy (NCBI): domain Eukaryota; kingdom Metazoa; phylum Chordata; class Mammalia; order Artiodactyla; family Cervidae; genus Cervus; species Cervus canadensis. The sequence goes on along the minus strand of NC_057409.1, from coordinate 34,053,486 downwards.
GCGATGAGGGGCACATGTATCTTTTTGACTTATTGTTTTCCCTGGGTATATGCCCAGGAGCAGGATTGTTCAGCTATATAGAAGCCCTATTTTTAGTTTTTAAGGAACTTCCATCCTGTTTAGTTGTTTTTTTTTTTTTTTTTTCATTTATTTTTTATTAGTTGGAGGCTAATTACTTTACAATATTCTAGTGGGTTTTGCCTGTTTAGTTTTAAAGGAACTTCCATTGTGGCCATGTTAATTTACATTCCCATCAACAGTGAAGAGGGCCCTTTTCTCCACACCCACTTCAGCATTTATTGCTCACAGATTTCTTTGGTGGTGATCATTCTAACTGGTCCCATCACTTCATGGGAAATAGATGGGGAAACAGTGACAGGTTATTTTTGGGCTCCAAAATCACTGCAGATGGTGATTGCAGCCATGAAATTAAAAGATGCTTACTCCTTGGAAGGAAAGTTATGACCAGCCGAGACAGCATATTAAAAGACAGAGACATTATTTTGCTAACAAAGGTCCGTCTAGCCAAGGCTATGGTTTTTCCAGTAGTCATGTATGGATGTAAGAGTTAGACTATAAAGAAAGCTGAGCACCAAAGAATTGATGCTTTTGAACTGTGGTGTTGGAGAAGACTCTTGAGAGTTCCTTGGACTGCAAGGAGATCCAACCAGTCCATCCTAAAGGAGATCAGTCCTGGGTGTTCACTGGAAGGACTGATGTTGAAGCTGAAACTCCAATACTGTGGCCACCTGATGTGAAGAGCTGACTCATTTGAAAAGACCCTGATGCTGGGAAAGATTGAAGGCAGGAGGAGAAGGGGACAACAGAGGATGAGATGGCTGGATGACATCACCGACTCAATGGACATGAGTTTGAGTAAACTCCGGGAGTTGGTGATGAACAGGGAGGCTTGGTGTGCTATAGTCCATGGGGTTGCAAAGAGTGAGAGAAGACTGAGTTTCTGAACTGAACTGATTCTATCTAGTGTGAGGTGATACCTCATTGTAGTTTTGATCTGTGTTGCTCTAATAATTAGTGATGGTGAGCATCTTTTCATGTGTTTGCTGGCCATCTGTATGTCTTCTTTACAGAAATGTCTAATAATGTCTTTCACCTATTTTTTTCAATTGAGTCATTTTGTTTTTTGTACTGAGTTGCCTTTCACAATATTTTCTTTTCTTTTCCTGAGTTCTAATTTCACAGCACTGTGGTCAGAAAAGATGCTTGATCTGATGTCAATTTTCTTAAATTTACTGAGGCTTAATTTGTGACCCAAGATGTAATTTATCCTAGAGAATGGTTTCTGAGCACTTGAGAAGAAAGTGTATTCTGCTGTTTTCAGATGGAATGTCCTATAATATCAATTGAGTCTACATGGTCCAATGTACAATTTAAGGTTTGTATTTCCATATTAATTTTCTGTCTGGAATAATCTATTCACAATAGGAATGTTAAAGTCCCTAGCTAGTATTGTGTTACTGTGATTTCCCCTTTTATGGCTATTAGCATTTGTATCTGAGATGGTCTTCAATTATTTTCATTTTTTATCTTTACTCTGCTCCACTGCAGTTATTCCCATCATTCTATTTTCCAGCTTATCTCTTCTTCTACTGCAGCTTTCCCGCTATTGATTCCTTCTAGCATATTTTTTATTTCAGTTATTGTGTTGTTCATCATTGATAGTTTGTTCTTCAGTTCCTCTAGGTCTTTGTTAAACATTTCTTATTTTTCAGTCCATGCCTCCATTCTATTTCCGAAATCTTGGATAATCTTTACTATCACAATTCTGAACTCTATTTCAGATTGCCTATTTCCTCTTCATTTATTTGGTCTTTTGTGTTTTTACCTTGCTTCTTTATCTGCAACATATTTCTCTATTATCTCATTTTGTCTGACTTACTATGTTTACGGTCTCCTTTCTGCAAGCTGCAGGTCATAGTTCGTCTTGATTCTGTTGTCTGCCCCCTGGTGAGTGAGGTTGGTCCAGGGGCTTAAATAGGCTTCCTGGTGGGAGATACACCTGCCTGCCCTCCGGTAGGTGGAGCTGATGCACAGGGTCACATGAGGTGTCTGGCACTGGGGCCTTCAGGCAGTTGTGTGGAGCTGGGTCTTGGTTTTAAGGTGGATACCTCTGGAAGAGCAGACTGAGATTAATATTCCTTGGGCCAAGTCATTATCTGCTGGTCCGGCATCCTGGACTCAGTACTCCAACCCCAGAGGCCCTACCCTGACTCCTGGCTGGGGAATAAAGAACTCAAAAGTCACACAGCGTGGCCAGAGAAAATGAAAAAAAGTGGGGGGTGGTGGGGGAAGAAAAAATACAAGACAAGTAGTAAAACAAAAACAAACAAATAGCAGCAATATACCTTAAAAAAGTAAAAAAGAAGACAGACAAACTAAATCCAACAAATGATAAAAATAAGACCAAACAGAAACAAATAAGCAGAAAGAAAAGTTAAAAAAAAAAAAAAAAGAAGTCAAAAATAAAAACAATCAGTAAGGACTAAATTAACAAAAATAAAGAATAAAAAATAAAACAAAAACAGAAAGCAAACTAAAAAGAAAAAGAAAAAATAGTTTAAGTATGATAAGTTACTTAAAGTATGTTAGATAAATAAAAGTAGAAGAAAATTGGAAGTGAAGGGAGATAGAAAGTATGCATTTGAAGATGGTGTGTGCAGTTTTATACAGGACAGCCTGGAAAGGCCTCAGTAGGAAGAATAATATTTAACTGAAGATCTGAAGGAGGTGAGGATATGTTCTCAAAATTAATTGCACAAATTTATTTCCCTCTGTAGGCTAAGACCTTCAGGGTTAAGGACTGTACTTAATCATTTTTGTATGCCAGCATCTAGAACAGGAGTTTCTATGTAGAAGGAACTTAGCAAGTATACATAGAATGAAAAATCTCAGGTATCATAAAGATCAGTTGTCTTTCAACTACACTTGGCTCTTTATTTCAGAATATTATTCAGGTTGAATATAATGCTGACTTAAGTCGGCAGTATACCTGAAACTTCCTACACTCTCATTGTTTAAATATTGAATTTAGTAGCGGTATGATTTTCCAAATGTTACATCATAGGGGTATGATGTTTCCAATTCAGAAGTCAGATGAAGAAATCTAAATCTTAAGAAAGTTGCGGGACAAGTCACAGGCCACTCACAGTATGAACTGATGAATCCTCTAAATCTATATCTTCGCAACACAAAAAGGATGAAGCCCTAAGTGAATATACTTGATCAGTTTTTATCTATCCTACTTCTGATCTTGTTCCAGGTCTTAAGCTTATTTAAGTATCCCACAGTATGATTAACATATCACTGATAGGAGTCTGAGCAGCTTCACATAGAGCTAGGTAACTTACACCTGTGGTGACAGACTAAGTTGTTTTTGCCATCAAACACCTGTCAGCGTAATACTTCATGTCTTAGTAAATCACTGTACAAAAAAGAACTCCCTGAGAGTCAAAAGGAACTTATACAAAAGTAGGTTTCACTTTGGACTTAAAATAGAACGACAGACATTGAACTAGCATGACTGACTCAGTCTGGGAGGATGAAATGGCCAATTTCTTGGTGCAAAATGGGAACAGCATATATGGCTGAGGCCATATTAGGGACAAAATTACTACTACTTATGTGCTGTTACAAATTGCAGATAAAAGACAATTACATGTATTACACTTATCTAGTTTTCATTATAAGGGCTAAATGATTTAAGATTACAGGAAAGCTAAACTGAATAAAGAGTACAGGACAGATACATTAATGAAAAATTTACTTTTTGTTGCTCACTGTTAAAAACCTTTCAGAGACTCATCACAGACTAAGAACTTACTCTGGTTTGTCATTTTGGATAATGTACTTGTGAGTGCATTGATTATTGGTTCTAAAGATACCAATACTAGCATTATGAGTCGTTCAGTGATTCTCCATTACCACCAAGAAAAAGTCCAAACTCCTTAGAATGAGACAAAAAGGTTTTCGTGGGCTGGGTCTTCTCTCCCTCTCCACACATTCCACACCCTCCCACTCACAGTTCTCTGCCTTTTCCCAAACATGCCATGCTTTCAACACCTACTCTACTTTCTTTACAATGTATTCCGTTGTTTCTGCACAATTATGCTCTCCCTCACCTCCTACCTGGGCAAAGTCCTTTAAAATAGTCACCTTCATTTGGAATCCTTCCTTGATCCCAAGGAACATGCCTCCTGAATTATTAATAGCACTTCTTCCTCTTCTAAATTCTATTACTGCTGAGCTTATCACATTGCATTAAAAAAAGAAAACACTGGACAAAAACTTCTGAGTAAAGTATCTTATTCGTGTTTTTTTAAAAAAATACTGAGTTGAATATGTGAATATTCAAAACAAAAATAACAGAAACTACCAAGTATTGAATGTTTAATAATTGTAAAATATTCTTCTATGGCCAGGAAACTGAGGGCACAGTTGAATTTATATAACTTGTCCAAAATTACAAACCTAGTAAGTGACAAAGACAGGATTTGAACCCAAGCACTCTGATTTCAAAGTTCATGCTCTTCACAACTAACCTATAGATATTTGTTGAATATATGTGTATATGTTTTTAAGTAAATTAATAGGAATATTTCTCAATACATACTACATACTCATGCATATACATAAAACACTACTGACTTTTAATAATAAACTCTAAACAGCAAAACTAAGTTACATCAGTGAATGAGAAGTTTTTATAAAAGGCCATCTGATATCCTAGAATTTGTCTTCTTTTCCATCAATATATTATAGATTTTATGTAGTAAGCCATGTGTTAAGAAGATATACTTACCACCATCATGAATGACACACATAACACTACCATAAAACTTGGTAAAATTTAAAATTTATGCATAAGGTCTACAATATTAGGTTTGCAAAATAATTTGCTTATGACAATTACCTGAATATGTGTTTTATTTAGAAGAACAAAAATATATGCCTGTACATATATTAACCTAATTTTTTCAGTAATATTATTTTACATCCTGAAAACTTTTCTTTAATTCAATATTTTCTCATAATTTCAAGTTTTACTGCACAATAGAATCCCTTGAGGAGCTTTTAAGAAAAAAAATCATAAAAACCTGATGGTTGGACCACTAACACCCTCTACCTGCCCCTAGCAAGATGTTCTGATACCTAAGCATTAGGATGTTGTAAAGTCTCCCAGAGAATTCCAATATGCAACAAAGTTTGGGAACTAAAATTCTACTGAGCTTTTCCTGAGTTTACTCTAAACTTTTGGGCTTCCCAGGTGGCATCAGTGGTAAAGTAGTGAAAGTCACTCACTTATGTCCAACTCTTTGCAACCCCATGGACTATACAGTCCATGGAATTCTCTAGGCCAGAATCCTGGAATGGGTAGCCTTTCCCTTTTCCAGGGGATCTTCCTAACTCAAGGACTGAACCCAGGAGGATTCTTTCCCAGCTGAGTCACAAGGGAAGCCCTGGTAAAGAACCTGCCTGCAAATGCAAGAGACATAAGAGACAAGGGTTCAATCCATGGGTCCAGAAGATCCCATGAAGGAGGGCATGGCAATTCGCTACAGTGTTCTTGCCTGGAGAATCCCCTTGGACAGAGAAGCCTGGCAGGCCATGTCTATAGTGTCACAAAGAGTTGGACACAATTAAAGCAACTGAGCATGCATGAACGCACTCTAAACTTTTACTGGAAATTCTTCCATGCCTCATTTAAATGTAACTGTGACAAATGAAGTCACGTTAAATGATTTTCAACTCAACAATGCCAGAACTCATATTGTACTTTGTGGTAACCAAATTTACTACTCAGCTACTGCATCATAATTCCTTTCATTTTGCCAAATTCTCTTTATAGATATTAATAATAAAAATCACTTTTTTGCTAAATTAACTCTTCAAGGATATAATTAAATTTACTATCTAGTTACCAAGTTTAATTAGGCAGAATTATAATTCATTTTCATAAAGTATAAATTTCCATATGCTTAAAATGGACAAACACGTAGCTTAGAAATGCAACAGATATCTGAGAAGACCATCATGAGAAACGCTGGGCTGGAGGACGCACAAGCTGGAATCAAGATTGCTGGGAGAAATATCAATAACATCAGATATGCAGATGACACCACCCTTATGGCAGAAAGTAAAGAAGAACTAATGAGCCTCTTGATGAAAGTGAAAGAGGAGAGAGAAAAAGTTGGCTTAAAGCTCACCATTCAGAAAACTAAAATCATGGCATCTTGTCCCATCACTTCATGGCAAATAGAGGTGGAAACAGTAGCAACAGTGGCTGACTTTACTTTTTGGGGGGCTCCAAGATCACTGCAGATGGTGACTGCAGCCATGAAATTAAAAGACGCTTACTATTGGAAGGAAAATTATGACCAACCTGGATAGCATATTAAAAAGCAGAGACATTACTTTGCCAACAAAGGTCCATCTAGTCAAGGCTATGGTTTTTCCAGTAGTCATGTATGGATGTGAGAGTTGGACGGTAAAGAAAGCTGAGCACCAAAGAATTGATGCTTTTGAACTGTGGTGTTGGAGAAGACTCTTGAGAGTCCCTTGGACTGCAAGGAGATCCAACCAGTCCTCAGTCCTGGGTGTTCATTGAAAGGACTGATGTTGAAGCTGAAACTTCAATACTTTGGCCACCTGATGTGAAGAGCTGACTCATTTGAAAAGACCCTGATGCTGGGAAAGATTGAGGGCAGGAGGAGAAGGGGTTGACTGAGGATGAGATGGCTGGATGGCATCACCAACTCAATGGACAAGGGTTTGGGTAAACTCTGGGAGTTGGTGATGGACAGGGAGGCCTGGCACGCTGAGGTTCATGGGGTTGGCAAAGAGTCAGACACAACTGAGCAATTGAACTGAACTAAGAAAAGAAGTTAAAATAAGGGTAAAATACATGGAAACACAAATGTTTCAAGGTAGCATCATACTACACACTCCTTTCCCTAATCTACCTGTCTATCCTAATCTGTTTATAATCTTAAGTGTTGCCTCAAATTAAAAATTACAAGTAAACCAATACTAATGTTTATATTCATGTGGATATATTATCTTTCAAAAGCCAATTCTCTACCTCTTAAATATGAATATATTTACATTTATAGCTACATCTACATCAATATTATATATCTAGTAGTCATGAAGGTCGTGCACTAATTCTTGATTCTCTCTTCTCTAGGACCCAAGGTAGAACTGCTTTTCTTCATCTGACTTAATTTGACCAAAAATGTGTCCGTATCATGTGCCACTCCTAAAGCAGAAGTTTCAAGACCCAGCAGAACTTCAACATGTTCTCTTTTCCTTCTGGCATAACAACTGACAAAGTTCTAGACAATGACTGCTCTATCTATGTCACAAGGTAAGGACAATGACAACATGAAGCAGAGCACCCAGCTATTTCTCACTGTATATGACTGTATATTTCTCACTTAATATGACTAAGAAATAAATCTGATGTTTCAAAGTCCTCAAGATGTGTTGGTTATTTCTTACTGAGGTATAATTTAGCCTATCCTTAATGAAATTTTACATTTAGATATAATTGTGTATTTAAATAAGTATGTCTATTTCAGAAAAGAAAAAAAACTACATTTATAACTGAATGTGTTAGAGTAAGAACTGGCTGTTCTCTACTTAAGGTACAATGTAAAAATACATCCAAGGTAAAAGAGTAATGACTAGCCTGTAAAGCATAATGACCAAAGAGTTTTGCTTATCACACACTCACATGGAGAATTCATCAAGTATTTTTGCTATTAAATTTGTAGAACAAGTTGCTGGATCCACTGCGCTGACACCACGAGTCACATTCATCAGTCTCCAACATGATAATAAATCACTGAATGATACAACAAAAATGTTGATCATTATGGCTCAGTAACAAATGTACAACTAAGTCTGTGCTCTCACAAGACATCACGCCAGACACAAATTTCATAGTGGAATGATTATTCAGACCCAGCATCACAGCACTCTAAAGTCTAAATTCATGAACTCTAGTTATTGACAAAAACATTGAAATAAATCCTGTCTTCATCTACAGAAAACAACAAATCTGAAATAGAGAGTTTGTTAGATACTAAAGAAACCTCCTGGACTAGTTAATTATAAACTCTGAAAGAAAGAACCACGTTTCTATTTGATTTTCTGGATTTTCAACTATTAAATGCTGTACTGTGCTGTGTTTAGTCACTCAGTCATGACCGACACTCTGTGACCCCACAGACTGTAGCCTGCCAGGCTCCTCTGTCCATGGGGATTCTCCAGCAAGAATACTGGAGTGGGTTGTCACACCCTTCTCCAGGGGATCTTCCCAACCCAGGGTTTCACAGCCAGACCTCCCACATTGCAGGCAGAGTCTTTATCATCTGAGCCACCAGGGAAGCCCCAACTATTGAATAGGTTTGCATAATATTTATAAAAGAAGCAAGACATTTTACACAGCCATACAATAAAATTACTAAAAGGTTACATTACAAATGATTCTTATTATGAAACATATGATAAGAATCACTGCGACTGATTGTGAAACTGTGTAATATATTTATTGATTCACTGGTTAGTGTTAAAGTGGGGTCAGGGTTAGAAAGTGAAGAACAATAGTAAACACACTCTAGTGCACAATATACATGAAATTTCATAGTGTTTGTGAATAATTAAAAGTCGGGAAAATTTTTTTTTTTTTAAGAAACTATCATTGAGAAGGTAAGTTTAAATTAAGAAAATATGGGATACACATACGTATTTCTTCTCAGAAAATTCTATTTTTATTTTCTCATTTGTTTTACATTGGAAAATCCTGAAATGCATTTAAGGTTTGTTTTAGATTATGCAAAGGTCTATCTACAACACAAACTGCATGTGTGGTCTCACTAAATAATATCGTCCTCTCATTTTTTTTGTTTTATCTAAGTCTAAGAATGTATGTGAGCATGTGTGTTAGTCACTCAGTCATGTCTGACTGTTTGAAACCCCATGGACTGTAGCCTGCCAGGTTTCTCTGTCCATGGAATTCTCCAGGCAAGAATACTAGAGTAGGCAGCCAATCCTTCTCCAGAGGATATTACCAACCCAGGAATCAAAACTGGATCTCCTATATTGCAGGCAGATTGTTTACCATCTCAGCCACCAGGGAAGCCCCAAGTCTAAAAGTAATGTAAGGTAAGAATTTTCCTTTTTTTTTTTTTTTTTCGAATAATAAAAGTGGTATGTATATAAGGCAAAAATAAAAGTGAAATTTAGTGTAACAGGATCAAAACAATCCCCAAGAAAAAGAAATGCAAAAAAAGCAAAATGGCTGTCTGAGGAGGCCTTACAAATAGCTGTGAAAAGAATAGAAGTGAAAAGCAAAGGAGAAAAGGAAAGATATACCTGTCTGAATGCAGAGTTCCAAAGAAGAGCAAGGAGAGATAAGAAAGCCTTCCTCAGAGATCAATGCAAAGAAATAGATGAAAACAATAGAATGGGAAAAACTAGAGATCTCTTCAAGAAAATTAGAGATACCAAGGGAACATTTCATGCAAAGATGGGCTCAATAAAGGACAGAAATGGTATGGACCTAACAGTAGCAGAAGATATTATGAAGAGGTGGCAAGAATACACAGAAGAACTGTACAAAAAAGATGTTCAAGACCCAGATAATCATGATGGTGTGATCATTAACACTCAGCTAGAGCCAAACATCCTGGAATGTGAAGTCAGGTGGGCCTTAGAAAGCATCACTATGAACAAAGCTAGTGCAGGTGATGGAATTCCAGTTGAGCTATTTCAAATCCTGAAAGATGATGCTGTGACAGTGCTGCCATCAACATGCCAGCAAAGGAAAACTCAGCAGTGGCCACAGGACTGGAAAAAGGTCAGTTTTCATTCCAATCCCAAATAATGACAATGCCAAAGAATGCTCAAACTACTGCCCAGTTGCACTCATCTCACATGCTAGTAAAGTAATGCTTGAAATTCTCCAAGCCAGGCTTCAGCAATACGTGAACCACGAACTTCCAGATGATCAAGCTGGTTTCAGAAAAGGCAGAGGAACCAGAGATCAAACTGCCAACATCTCCTGGATCAACAAAAAAGCAAGAGAGTTCCAGAAAAACATCTGTTTCTGCTTTATTGCCTATGCCAAAGCCTTTGACTATGTGGATCACAATAAACTGTGGAAAATTCTGAAAGAGATGGGAATACCGAACCACCTGACCTGTCTCTTGGGAAATAAGAGTTAGAACTGGACATGGAACCACAGACTTGTTCCAAATAGGTAAAGGTATATGTCAAGGTTGTATATTGTCACCCTGCTTATTTAATTTATATGCAGAGTACCTCATGAGAAATGCTGGGTTGGAAGAAGCAAAAACTGGAATTAAGATTGCCAGGAGCAATATCAGTAACCTCAGATATGCAGATGACACCACCCTTATAGCAGAAAGTGAAGAAGAACTAAAGAGCCTCTTGATCAAAGTGAAAGAGCAGAGTGAAAACTTTGGCTTAAAGCTCAACATTCAGAAAACTAAGATCATGGCATCTGGTCCCATCACTTCATGGCAAATAGATGGGGAATCAGTGGAAACAATGGCTGACTTTATTTTCCTGGGCTCCAAAATCACTGTAGATGGTGACTGCAGCCATGAAATTAAAAGACGCTTACTCCTTGGAAGGAAAGTTATGACCAACCTAGACAGCATTTAAAAAAGCAGAGACATTACTTTGCCAACAAAGGTCCGTCAGATCAAGGCTATGATTTTTCCAGTGGTAAGGTATGGATGTGAGAGTTGAACTAAAAAGAAGGCTAACTGCCGAAGAATTGATGCTTTTGAGCTGTGGTGTTGGAGAAGACTCTTGAGAGTCCCTTGGACTTCAAGGAGATCCAACCAGTCCATACTAAAGGAGATCAGACCTGGGTGTTCATTGGAAGGACTGATGTTGAAGCTGAAACTCCAATACTTTGTCCACCTGATGCGAAGAGCTGACTCATTTGAAAAGCCCCTGATGCTGGGAAAGATTGAGGGCAGGAGGAGAAGGGGACGACAGAGGATGAGATGGCTGGATGGCATCACCGACTCAATGGACATGGGTTTGGGTGGACTCCGGGAGTTGGTGATGGACAGGGAGGCCTGGCGTGCTGCGGTTCCTGGGGCCAGAAAGAGCAGAACACGAAGAGTGACTGAACTGACTGACTGACACTACTAGCAGTTACATTATCTCCCATATCATAGTCATTAGTTTGGTGCAGAAGTAATTGCAGTTTTGCATTATTCTTCTTTGCCACTTGATACTGGAATACATACCTAAATAATATACATCATTTTAATGTATACTTCTTGCTTTATATTTTTTTTTGCTAATGATTTATCACTTGTTCATTTTATATTTATTTTAGACAATAGAAATAATGTTAGACAAAAAGCAAATCTGAGGATTTTTTTTTTTTAATTTCAATTCAAAATGGGTTTAAAGAAGCAAAGACAGCTCACAACATCAACAACACATCTGGCCTGGGAACTGCCAATGAATGAACAGTGCAGTGCTGGTTCAAAAAGTTTTGCAAAGGAGAAAAGAGCCTTGAAGATGAGGAGTACAGTGGCCAGCCATCAAAAGTTGACAAGGACTAATTGAGAGGATTATTAAAACTGATCCTCTTAAACTACATGAGAAGTTGCTGAAGAATTTAGTGTCAACCATTTTATGGTTGTACAACATGTAAAACAATTTGAAAGGGTGAAAAAGCTCATGCACTGACTAAAAATAAAAAAAAAAAAAACATCTTGAAGTGTTGTTGACACTGTCTTGAAGTGTCACCTTTCTTATTGTATGCAACAACAAAGAACCATTTCTCAACTGGATTGTGACATGTGGTGTAAAACGGATTTTATATGACAACCAGTGATGACCAGCTCAGTGGCTGGATGGTGAAGAAGCTCCAAAGCACTTCCCAAAATCAAACTTGCGCCCCAAAAATGTCATGGTCACTGTTTGACAGTCTGCTGCCCATCTGATCCACTATATCTTTCTGAATCCCGGTGAAACCATTACCGCTGAGAAGCATGCTCAGCAAATTGATGAGATGCACTGAAAATGGCAACACCTGTAGCTGGCACTGGTCAACAGAAAAGGCCCAATTCTTCTCCACGACAATGCCCAATCATACTCTGCACAACCAACACGTCCAAAGTGGAACGGACTGGGCTACAAATTTTGTCTCATCCACCATATTCACCTGACCTCTCACCAACCAACTACCACTTCCAAGCATCTCGATAACTTTTTGCAGAGAAAATGCTTCCACAACCAGCAGGAGGCAGAAAATCCTTTTCAAGAGTCCCTCAAACCCTGAAGCACAGATTTTTATGCTATAGAAATAAATAAACGTATTTCCCACTGGCAAAAATGTGTTGATTGCAATGCTTCCTATTTTGAATAATAAAGATGTGTTTGAGCCTAGCTAATATGATTTAAAATTCACAGTCTAAAATCACAATTACTTTTCCATCAACCTAATATTTCAATTAAGATTATGACACGTAAACTGTTCTTATATTGACTGCATCATGTGTTTCTAGCATGTACACACATATGCACATCTATCCTTACAGTCATACATTCACAAGATAATTTATTATGGAGTAATTTTTAGCCTCAAAATAATGAAGCACAGATACATTCTCTGATGATCAACATTTTTTTTTAATTATAAGTACTAAGTGTGGCAAATGTTTTACAATGCTGTTGACCAAATTTGCATTAAAACAAATTATAACATTTCAGTCTTAAAAATTGTAATATAAAAGAGCAATTTTAAGTAAAATGATTTAAACTATTTTTTAAAACCTCTTGGTTTTTAAGGTAAAATAAACATAACCAAAGTTGTTTAACACTTGAAATAATACAACATTATCTAAATAGTTAGAACTCAGAAAAAATAATCATTATTTATATTTTAAAATTAAGTTAATAGATTAAGGTATAAACAAAAGTTTTTAAATTTATTCCTATTCTGTTAGTTTCAAACTTACATCTTTCAGTGGCTGGACCAATAAATTTGATTAAAAGTAGTATTTGAATGGTGCCCCTTACCAAAATCAATTATATCAGCTTTAGAGTATAACTTTGTTCTATAAGGAGGATTCCTATAAATTCTAGAAACATCTAAGAGGGAAATTTGTGAAACCAAAAATTAGAAACATATATTGGCATATATGGGGCTTCCCTCATAGCTCAGTTGGTAAAGAATCTGCCTACAATGCATGAGACCCGGGTTTGATTCCTGAGTCAGGAAGATCACCTGGAGAAGGAAATAGCTACCCATTCCAGTATACTTGCCTGGAGAAACCCATGGACAGAGGTGCCTGGAAGGCTACTATCCATGGGGTCTCAAGAGTTGGACACAACTTAGTGACCAAACCACTCACATTGGTATATATAAAGATATTACATCAAAATACTCAGTGAACAAAAAGATTGTAATGTACAAAAGATTATAACAGTGTACAAAAAGATTACTACTATAATACCTATTCTGATAAATAAGCCTTGGAAATGATGGCCTCTCTCTTTTTCAGAGCCTCTCTCATGCTCTTACCCTTTCTCTCCCATCTTGCTAATACCAATTTCTAAAGTCCTCAGTTTTGGATCAAAGAGAGGGGAATATACGTGTTTCGATACTGTTCTCTCAGATCATCCCACCCTCGCCTTCTCCTATAGAGTCCAAAAGTCTGTTCTATACATCTGTGTCTTTTTCTGTCTTGCATATAGGGTTATTGTTACCATCTTTCTAAATTCCATATATATGCGTTAGTATACTGTATTGGTGTTTATCTTTCTGGCTTACTTCACTCTGTATAATGGGCTCCAGTTTCATCCATCTCTTTAGAACTGATTTAATGTATTCTTTTTAATGGCTGAGTAATATTCCACTGTGTATATGTACCATAGCTTTCTTATGCATTCATCTGCTATTATCAAGTGTGAAACAGACCACCAGCCCAGGTTGGATGCATGAGACAAATGCTTAGGGCTGGTGCACTGGGATGACCCAGAGGGATGGGATGGGGAGGGAGGTGGGAGGGGCGTTCAGGATGGGGAACACATGTAAATCCATGGCTGATTCATGTCAGTATATGGCAAAAACCACTACAATATTGTAAAGTAATTAGCCTCCAACTAATAAAAATAAATGAAAAAAAAAAAGAGAGGGGAATAGAAAAGTTATTTCTTGATTGGTGAGGAGCTAGTGTTGGAGTGCTCACAACTTACCAATTATTTGCAGTGATTCTTTGCTCCTAAGTACATTCATAAGCTCAACAAGGAAGAAATATTTCCTCTTTCCCCATAGCACTTTAGTTTGGATTTTCTTACCCAAAACTCCCCAAACAAGGATGAATTCCAGAAAAACATCTGCTTCTGCTTCACTGACTATGCTAAAGCCTTTGACTGGATCACAACAAACTGTAGAAAAATCTTAAAGAGATGGGAATACCAGACCACCTTACCTACCTCCTGAGAAATCTGTATGCAGATCAAGAAGCAACAGTTAGAACCGGACATGCAACAACAGACTGGTTCAAAATCGGGAAAGGAGTACGTCAAGGCTATATGTTGTCACCCTGCTTATTTAACCTATATACAGAATACATCATGCAAAATACAAGGCTGAATGAAGCTCCATGTGCTATCAAGATGGCTGAGAGAAATATCAGTAACCTCAGATATGCAGATGACCTCAGATATGCAATCATCCTTATTGGCACAAGCCAAAGAGGAACTAAAGAGCCTCTTGATGAAGGTGAAAGAAGAGAGTGAAAAAGCTGGCCTAAAACTCAACATTCAAATACAAAGATCATGGCAGCTGGTCCCATCACTTCAAGGCAAATAGCTGGGCGTGGGAACATAGGAACAGTGACAGGCTTTATTTTCTTGGGCTCCAAAATCACTGCAGAGGGTGACAGAAGCCATGAGATTAAAAGATGCTTGCTCCTTGGAAGAAAAGCTATGACAAACCTAGACAGTATATTAAAAGGCAGAGATATCATTTTGCCAACAAAGTTCTGTACAGTCAAAGTTATGATTTTACAGTAGTCACGTACAGATGTGAGAACTGGACCATAAGAATTGATGCTTTCGAACCGTGATGCTGGAGAAGATTCTGAGAGTCCCTTGGACAGCAAGGAGATGAAATTAGTCAATTCTAAAGGAATCAACCCTGAATATTCATTGGAAAGACTGAAGCTGAAGCTCCAATATTTTGGCCATCTGTTGTGTGTGTGTTAGTCACTCAGTCATGTCCAACTCTGTGACCCCGTGGACTGTAGCCCACCAGGCTCCTCTGTCCATGAAATTCTCCAGGCAAGCATACTGGATTGTATCACCATTTCCTTCTCCAGAGGATCTTCCTGACCCAGGAATTGAATCCAAGTCTCCTGCACTGCACGCGAGTGCCTTACTGTCTGAGCCACCGGGGAAGCGTGTGATGTGAAGCCCTTGACAGTCGGCCACCTGATGCAAGGAGCCAACTCATTGGAAAAGATTCTGATGCTGGTCAAGACTGAGGGTAGGAGGACAAGGGGGCGACAAAGATGAGACAGCTGGATGGAATCATTGACACAATGGACATGAGTTTGAGCAAAATCCAAGAGACAGTGAAGGGAAGGGATACAGACAGGGAAGCCTGGCGTCCTGCAATCCATGGGATTGCAAACAGTCAGACATGACTGAACAACAAGCTAAAGTTTCCCTGACAAGGATAAATGAAACATTCTTACTCACTAATTATCCTGTAGTATCTGCAGCTTCTAGACTAAAATGATGCCATACCAACTCTTTCCCATGAGTCCTCATCAGGTCCATGGGAAGGATTTTTATTTTTTTTACTTCAGTTCAGTTCAGTCACTCAGTCGTGTCTAACTCTTTGCGACTCCATGAATCGCAGCACGCCAGGCCTCCCTGTGCATCACCAACTGCCCAGAGTCTACCCAAGCCCATGTCCACTGAGTTGGTAATGCCATCCAGCCATCTCATCCTCTGTCATCCGCTTCTCCTTCTGCCCCCAGTCCTTCCCAGCATTAGGGTTTTTCCAATGAGTCAACTCTTCGCATCAGGTGGCCAAAGTATTGGAGTTTCAGCTTCAGCATCAGTCCTTTCAATGAAGCCCCAGGTCTGATCTCCTTTAGGATGGACTGGTTGGATCTCCTTGAAGTCCAAGGGACTCTCAAGAGTCTTCTCCAACACCATCAATTCAAAAGCATCAATTCTTCGGTGCTCAGCTTTCTTCACCATCCAGCTCTCACATCCATACATGACCACTGGAAAGACCATAGCCTTGACTAGATGGACCTTTGTTGGCAAAGTAATGTCTCTGCTTTTTAATATGCTATCTAGGTTGGTCATAAATTTCCTTCCAAGGAGTAAGCATCTTTTAATTTCATGGCTGCAATCAGAATCTGCAGTGATTTTGGAGCCCAAAATAATAAAGTCTGACACTGTTTCCCCATCTATTTGCCATGAAGTGATGGGACAAGATGCCATGATCTTAGCTTTCTGAATGTTGAGCTTTAAGCCAACTTTTTCACTCTCCTCCTTCACTTTCATCAAGAGGCTTTTTAGTTCCTCTTCACTTTCTGCTATAAGGGTGGTGTCATCTGCGTATCTGAGGTTATTGATATTTTTTACTTCAGATCTACTATAAAATCCAACACAATTATGTCTTGGTCTCTCTGAAGTCAAGGTAATTATTCAGCCTTTCTCTCACATACCTGGTCCTCCATATCATTCAAACTGATAAACCCAATCTTTGGTTTGTTTAAAAGCACACACATGGAGAGATTTATGCACATACTCATACAACTTTGGAGGATGTGGGAATAGAAATCACAGTACATAAGAAACTCTATTTGTAAATCTTCAAATTCCTCCTTAATTTTGGTAAAGTGTTTACGAATCCTAATACCAGTTTTTCCCTTTATTTCTTTTTTCAAATCAATCATGATAATCTTGTAATTTGGAATGATGTTCCTCTTGTCTTCAGGTCTCAGCTAATACTTCCATTCCACTCCACACACATTTCCATTCTAAATGTATTCAATTACATAGATCATACAAAATGAGGTAACTTTCATTTTACAAAACAGCTTAAAATGCATTTCTCAACCATGTTACTGCATTTTAAAAACAAATTATAAAATTTTTAGCCCATTATTGCCAAGTTTTGTAATCTACTTCAGTCTGAGGAACAGGATAATTCCCTCTGCACTACTTTGTGATATGTATGTACAGACTGAAGCAAATGGTATTTTTAGAGTGTTTAAAGGAGGTAAAGTCCTTGCACACCTAGCCACTCATTTACTCATGATTCCAAATAAGTAGAAGAGTTAAATACAAACACACACACATCTGACTATATCATTAAAAATAACTCATAATATTAAACAGTCTCCATTGTTATATCCCCTTAACTCAACTGGATAAGCCACTTTTAGTTAAGTTTAATTATGAATATCATAGTTAACAGTGATTGGAAGAAATACAGGTGTAAAGCAGGCGTATGGTTTGTACACCTTGTTTGATCTTATGCTTGCTAATGGAAAGGATCTACTCAATTTTAAAATCCAGTAACACAAATAATATGGAGGCAGCACAGTGTAACAGAGAGTACTGTGTTTGAAATGACTATCTAGTCCAGGCCACTATTCCTATTTTTCATATTATTTAGACTGTCTAATAGATATTACCAAATTATTTTAATAATAACTTACTTATATAAGTATGCACACTTGTGCATCCACAGACAACACACAAAACTTCACTTATCTTCTGCTGATAATACATAATCTACAGTGATTCTGTTTTAGAATAAAAAAATCTTTAAAATAATAAAGCAACAGTGTTCTCCAAGATAACTCATAGCCTCAGAAATCAGGTAAGTTTATTTAATCTTTAGATTCTAAGTTATTTTCATCTGTGACATAGGGATAAAATGCCAGTTTTCTTCTTTCCAGAGTTGTTAGGATCTGATGAAATAATTTATGTGAAAATGTTCCATAAAGTGGTATAAACAGATAAGATTATTTTATCACACTCCTAAACATATACATTTATACACACAAACCCCAAAATTTAAAAACAAACTTGTAGTATTTCACGGGACTTAATCTCTGAAATCTCTTGACTGCTATTAAAGATGCATTAAATTTCAATAGTAACATGCTTTACCACTAAATATCACCACTTAAAGTACTTTATGTAAAGGAATATTTTGTAAAACTTCTCATTTGGCAGATTCATTGTCCTATTAGCAAAAAACTATAAAAATTATATTTTCATTCTATATTCTTTTAACAAAGAACTTTAAAAAATCAAAATGATTTAATATTTGCAATTTAGCAGGCTGAACATGCCTTTAGTAGGTAGAGGGGTCTGGCATATCAGAAGTTCATCTACAGTTTGGAAGGTGATCTTTCTCTTAAAATTCCGAAATGCTATAAAAACTTTATATTGCACTGAATTGCTTCATTGCAAAAACTCAGGGCCTTCTAATAAGACCAGTTTAAAGAAATTCCAAGGCTCCAATTTTACCATTTAAATGAAATTGGTAAGTTGGATACTTAACTTTAAAATTTCTGATCCTAATAAAAATATGAAGCTTAACAATTCCTTTCTAGTCTTACAATATGCAAAAAATAGAAATGAGTACAGCATTTTTCCCCCCTAGCTTTCTTTCTGTTTTGTATAAATTTGAACGGAAAGCATATTGAACTGATTTAAATTGGAACCCACAGAAGGAAGCTGGCTAAAGACATGGAGGCTAACTCATAGTCTGTGACCAGACTGGTTTGTCTAATGATGTAGTTGTTGTCACAATAAATGACTACATGCACAGATTTCTGTCTAGTTAGACATTTGGCTTGAAATAAATATTCAGAGAACTGAATCCAAACATCAACTAGGCCAAAAGTTGTCTTAAGCTCTGCCAACATAATGCTAATTCAACTAAGAGTAATATGCCTTTTTGTTCACAACAAATGAGTCTTCGAATCCATTAAACTGAATCTGATGATGATTTCAGGAACATGTCCGATGAGAACATTATCCCACTGCAGTAGGTCTGGAACCTAATTTTCCTGCCCAACGCCACTTACTGTACCTACTTTGGTACCCTAGAACTGGAAAGAATGATCCATGAATTGAGACAGGGAATCCTTTGGCTGTGTAATTTGAGTAGGGAAAAAAGGCCTATGTTTAACCACTTTATTTTGTAATACCTATTTTATAACTAGGTGTAGAGATTATGCATTTATCTGAAATTAGCCATATTCCACCTTCCTAAGGCTTCATTAAAAGCAAGATAAACCTAATGAAAATAGAAGCATAAGTGAAGACAATTTATATGTGTTTCTATTTCTGTGTGTCAGTTATCTTGGAATGCTCTAAATTTGTATTTGTAGATTTTTCATCCCATAGAGCTAAAAGAGAATGCCAAGTAGAAATATCAGTAAATAAAGAATGTAACACAAATATTTATTTGGATGGAAAAAACATACCAAGTCAAAGAGGAGACTTTCCAAATTAATTGAGGACTAAAGGGATATACTGGATTGGCCAAAAAGTTTAATCAGGTTTGACCATAAGAAAAGCCGAATGAACTTTTTGGCCAACTCGACAGATGTCTAATCAACATCAACTGTATTTAGTTGGAAGACATTGATATACTGTATATATTATTGATATGTACTGACATTCTAGGACAAAATAAAGAGAGAATATCTTGTTAAATATGCAAATAAATGTCTGGTTGAGTAGCAGGACATCAGTATTTTCTAAACTGTGTTTCTAATGATTATTTTCCTCTTTGAAATAATAAACTTATTTTCTGTACTGATGTCAAAGATAGATTGTGGGTCTTTATTTAGCAACATGCAACATTTGGAGAATTTCATTTTTCCATTCAACTGATGATATTATTCATGGACCACAGTTCAGTTCAGTCGTTCAGTCCTGTCTGACTCTTTGTGACCCCATGAACCGCAGCATGCCAGGTCTCCCCCCCAACTCCCAGAGTTTACCCAAGCTCATGTCCATTGAGTCGGTAATGCCATCTAACCATCTCATCCTCTGTCGTCCCCTTCTCCTCCTGTCCTCAATCCCTCCCAGCATCAGGGTCTTTTCAAATGAGTCAGCTCTTCGCATCAGGTGGCCAAACTACTGGAGTTTCAGCTTCAACATCAGTTCTTCCAATGAACACCCAGGACTGATCTCCTTTAAGATGGACTGGTTGGATCTCCTTACAGTCCAAGTGACTCTCAAGAGTCTTCTCCAACATGGGACCACAGCAAGCTATAAAATTTGCAGCAAGGAGCCCAGTGAAAATGGAAAATATGGGGTCCCGTATTCAAATGAATAATTTCAAGATGGTGACAACAAAGCATGGGGCCCTTCTAAGTACAGGGACCTGTGTAACTTACTACATAGACTACAAACTCCCAAAGCCTACCACATATGGGTCCATCCCTAAAACTTTCCACTAACTTACATTGTAATGCTAATAGAATTGCAAAATATATGGAGGGTCATTACTAAAGCATCATTCCTTGCCAATTCAATCAATGGAAAGTGACTCTTCTACTGGGTCCACCCACACTTATTTATCTGTCACATTAAATATGGACAGGCTGTTGAAAACATGGCAGCAAGGACAAGAATTGGGGGAATTAAGACACATAACAAGCTCTCCAGTTTCCTGCCTTTGAGAGAAATGCACAATAGTTTACTGTTTGCAACATCCCTTCATTCTTTTCCTAGATAGGTCTGGCTCACACTGGTGAAGATTTGTGCAAACATGTCATCCTTCAGAAAGTGGTTTAGAAATATTTGTTCAGTTTCAGGATTTCTTCTTCCTACATTAAAAAGACAAGTATCTATAATATATGAATTAAAACTCTTGAACTTCAAACTGCCTTGTTCTTGAATCATTTAAACTTGTATAATGTATTCACATAGACTATGAATAAAACCTTTAAAACACCGATAAGATTAAATTAAGTGCTTTATATATATGAACTCTGTGAAACATTCAGGTTCAACCCTTACATCATTATTAGCAATGCAGTATATTACTGACATGTAGATGAAGTCTGGGGTCACTACAGAATCAGGCAAGGAAATTCCTTCTTCAATGCAGTCTACAGGCATAACTCACATACAATGATTCCTTAACATTTCACTTATTGACAGATTTCCCTCCCCCCACAGTGTTTCAAAACTTTATTAATTCAGAAGATTATATAAGCATATTTAAAATCTTAATCATATCAAGTCCAACTTTATTTGGTAAATGAAGATGTTTTCTGCTTCCTTTCATCCAAACTGTCATGGTAAGTCCTTTGATAAGACAGTCTCATAAATTGATTTCTTAGAAAGAATATACATCCAAGAAAAAGCACACTAACTAAAGAAGGGGAATAAAGATTTATACTTTAAAAGAAATTTTCAAAAATTAGCATCTGAAATAGAAAGATCAGGAGATCAATCTTCCTAATTATTTATAGTATTGGTCCAATTTAAAAATTTATTGGAGCTATATCTTACATATCTCTATTTAGAAAAAATGGTTAGATAAGTATTTTTTAAAAGGATTTTATTCCATACTTTAATCATAAGAATTTGTGGAAGATATAACAATACGTTTCCATTTCTTGAAAGAAAAAAATTAAGATTGTTTATTTCTTCTCTCTATACTGCCTTAAATTAACAAAACAGGAATTCAATAAATAAAGGAAATCAGAAAGAGATGAAGCAAACAATGGCAATCTGAAGTTTAATAATTAATTGGGTAGCCATAGCTTAGCTATATTAAAATAATAATAGTTCTCAATAAAAACTCTATATGTTTGAAACCTGATTATTTCATCAGTTAGTACCCATTTATTATAATGGATCTTTCCTGAGGGCTACTTTGTCCTAATGACACAGAAAAAGGATATACTTTAGTTTAAACTGGTATTTTTGTGAAAAAATGTGAGAAAACATGTTGCAAGCAACCAACACCTTAATATCAAATATAGTATCAATGGTATATGAAAAAATTCTTAAGTTGTAAAATCTTTTCCTGGACATTTCCAATCTAATTTATTCAATTAACATTTTATGGTGTTTTCCAAATTCATTAATTATAGTACAATGCCTAAATTGTGTGGAGTACTTTAGAGCATAACTCAGAGTAGTCCAGTGCATTCTCTACCAGCCAAGAGTCTAAATTTTTCACTCTAGCTTCACATAGTAGTAATTTTCTATCAATAGTCTGCCTTTGGCAACAAAATAAAATTGAATCCTACATAAAAATAAAAGCTTTGGTTCCCTTTAACAGTTAAAGAAAATAAACAAAAAATAACATTAATGAAGAAGACAAAGACCCAAACATTTTTTTTCAAAACCACTAAATAACTTGAGAAATGCTTCTTTAAATTTAATTGTGCCTCCCTTAGATAGATAATAATAAATCTAATTATAAATATTATCTTCTTTAAGGAATATAAATGATTTGCCACACAAACTTCAAACCAAAAACTATCAAGAGTAGATTTTAATGCAAGGTAAGCATTACCTGGTCAATTAGTGTTTCTGAAATTTATTAGCCTCAAATTAGCTCCAATATGGATTTACAGAGTTGAGTTTATTATAATTACATTTATAAAATACTGAATTTCAGTGCAAACAGGAAAGACTTAAGAAAGCAGAAGTACTTATAACTTTCTTAAAATACATTTTTAAGTGTTATATAGAGACACAAGATATCTTATAGCCTATGCCTGTATTTTATTCACAGTATTTATTAACTTATTATATGGACAGTACTGTAGCTTTGTATTTTGTTTTAACTATACATTAAGAAGACATTCAAAATTTACTCCACATCTACTCCAAATTTCTGTAAGAAAATGAACTGAACTTTTAAAATCAGTGTCTTCATAGTAGACACATGATTTTTCAGAATCTGCAAGTAGTATTAATTTTTTAGCATCTGCAGGTGATATCAAGTGCCATGATATGCAGTCACTACAAAGGATGCTAAGGTGGAGGTAAAGGGCAGAGCTTTGGCCTGAATTCTGAAGTACTAAACAGACATTCACATTGACAGAACTGCTATATGCAAGTACCTACAGACTGAACTTGTTCAGAATCATACTGATCATGGAAATAAGCCAGAAGAACAAGATGAATTTCACTTTGAGTAATTCTTCTTCCTAAGTTATACACTGTTTTGTCATTTGGGCTGCCATCACAAAATACTATAGCCTGGGTGTCTTAAACAACAGACATTTATTTCTGACAGATCTGAAGGCTGAGAGGTCCAAGATCGGCAGAATGAGCTCCTGGTGAGAAGAACCAAGACTTGCACATCATCTCCTTGATGTGTGCTTACATGGTCTTTCCTCAGTGTATGCACATGTACAGACAGACACCTCCTGTCTCTTTCCCTTCTTCAAAGGCTCTAATCCTATCATGAAGGTCCCACCTACATGACTTCATCTAAACCCAATTACCTTCTAAAAGCACCACTATCAAATACCGACACATTTGCTGGGTAGGACTTCAAATATGAATGATATTTGAATGATACAGTTATTCAGTCTATAATGAACATTATCACTTGTGATTTTAAGACATCGTGTATGTTTGTATGTAGAGGTGTACATAGACACAGTACATATAAATACATGTACATATATTTATCTTTAATGCATAGTATTATAAAACTCTATTAAGAATTTAAATTCATTAATTTACTAACAACTGATTCACTTCTTCATTTTCCAATTTTTCACTTAATAAATTTTGAGGACTTACAATGTGTTAGGAGTGAAACGCCTCTTACTCACTTTTGTGTAATTTACACTTAAGACACCGAAGTGGATTAGGAAACACACTCATATCTAGAGCTAAACTAATCACTGTACTATTTTATAGTTAGTAAAATATAGAATATTGATTATATCTGAGGTTCTTTAAACCTGCTTGAATTGAGACACTATTACTAGCTCTGATAGGAATCTTTATTGTATTTTCTACTTTAAAAATGCATGTGTTTATGCTATTTTGCCCAATGTATTTATGCCATTTTGTCCAACATATTTTTTATATATCTGTGCTACAATAAAATGAATTTGTTCTAAGTGCAAAATTATAAAAATTACGTTACTTAGTGCATTATGAAAACAGAAGTATCTAGTAAGCTTTCAGAATATCAGATATCCATACCTTCCTTTAATATACAAATAGACCATTGTGATACATATTTCCATTGTATAGCATTCATCCTTTAATCCAAATTTCAGAAATGTTACATAAACCATTCACAAAAAAATTATATCCTCTCATACATTAATGTATTTCTGAAAATTGTTCCAAGAAGTACATTCAAGGTTGCACAATTTAATTTTTCACTTAGGAAACTAATGTTTGGTATGTAAGAAGTGACAGGCTATAGCCAGTTCACCATCAAGCTGAATATAAATGAAATTGAAATCTTATGGGTGTACCTTAAATTTTCTTTACAAACACACTTATTTAAATTATTTTTGATTCGTTTAGGAAGTTCTTATATTTACCTCCTCAAACATATATATGATTTGCTTCAATTCTAGGAGAATGGGATATCTCTTTAAGCATTCCCACTCAACAAGCCAAAAGTTTGGATCTGCATTCTGTAAGAAGCACGGCTTCTTTCTGAAATCTTGCTCTTGGCTTCCTAATAAACAACCTCCCAGTATTCAAGGAGTATGACGTAGTAGCAATGAGCCCTCCTTGACAGCATGCCTCACACTTACCATTACCTGCTCAATGGCTCTCTTTCGAGGGAGATGACAGGCATTACAAGGACAAGGGATGTTCTGTTACTAGGACATGACACAGAACCTGGCTCAATAAATATTTGCTAAAAGAGTGGGTGTGCTGAGTTTCCTGAGCCGTGTCTGACCCTGTGCCACCTTTGGGACTGTAGCCTGCCAGCTTCCTCTGTTTATGGGATTCTCCAGTCAAGAATACTGGAGTGGGTTGTGATTTCCTTCTCCTGGGGCCCTTCCCAACCCAGGAATCCTACCCAAGTCTCATGTCTCCTGCAATGGTAGGCGGGTTCTTTACAACTAGTACCACCTTGGAAGTCCTGAAAGAATGGATAAACAGATTAAACTCTATTGTATCATTTTATTTCTATCTTTAGAGGTCTTTTTGGTCCCTGCAAATCTGGAGATTCCACTGTGGGATCAGAATCCAAGCTCAAATATTTCATATTTTATCAAGCTGGCTCACACAATTGGATCACATTTGTCTGCAGTTTAAGGCAATGGCTTTCACACACTGCAGTCAGAAAGGCAAATATTTTTAAAGCCTAGACAATGCTCACCAACTAAATTATCTTAATAGATAATCTCAGTGAATGTTGTTGGTTAAATATTAAGAGAATACTTAACAAAAACAATATTACCTTCCCATGATAGGTTACTTTTGTGTAATTGGAAATTTTACACTTCCTTAGAGACTGTACTTACTTATAAGAAATGGTATTGAAATGTGTCTGTATTCACTGTGTTCTTTCTGAAAAACATCTTTCTGGTCACACTGACAACTGCCAGTTATTAAACTAAAGGCTGATTATGTTAATAAGTTGCACCAGTCAAGTGGGCCTTAGGGAAGCATCACTACGAACAAAGCTAGTGGAGGTGATGGAATTCCAGTTGAGCTATTTCAAATCCTGAAAGATGATGCTGTGAAAGGGCTGCACTCAATATGTCAGCAAATTTGGAAAACTCAGCAGTGGCCACAGGACTGGAAAAGTTCAGTTTTCATTCCAATCCCAAATAAAGGCAATGCCAAGGAATGCTCAAACTACTGCACAATTGCACTCATCTCACACGCTAGTAAAGTAATGCTCAAAATTATTCAAGCAAGGCTTTAGCAATACATGAACCGTGAACTTCCAGATGTTCAAGCTGGTTTTAGAAAAGGCAGAGGAACCAGAGATCAAATTGCCAACATCTGCTAGATCATAGAAAAAGCAAGAGAGTTCCAGAAAAATATTTATTTCTGCTTTATTGACCATGCCAATTATTGACTTTGACTGTGTGGATCACAAAAACTGTGGAAAATTCTGAAAGAGATGGGAATACAAGACCACCTGACCTTCCTCTTGAGAAACCTGTATGCAGGTCAGGAAGCAACACTTAGAACTGGACAAGGAACAACAGACTGGTTCCAAATAGGAAAAGGAGTACATCAAGGATGTATATTGTCACCCTGCTTATTTAACTTATATGCAGAGTACATCATGAGAAACACTGGGTTGGAGGAAGCACAAGTGGAAATCGAGATTGCCGGGAGAAATATCAATAACCTCAGATATACAAATGACACCACCCTTATGGCAGAAAGTGAATAAGAACTAAAGAGGCTCTTGATGAAAGTGAAGGAGGAGAGTGAAAACTTTGGCTTAAAGCTCAACATTCAGAAAACTAAGATCATGGCATTCGGTCCCATCACTTCAAGGCAAATAGATGCAGAAACAGTGGAAACAGTGGCTGACTTTATTTTTGGGGGGCTCCAAAATCACTGCAGATGGTGATTGCAGCCATGAAATTAAAAGACACTTGCTCCTTGAAAGGAAAGTTATGACCAACCTAGATAGCATATTAAAAAGCAGAGACATTACTTTGTCAACAAAGGTCCATCTAGTCAAAGCTATGGTTTTTCCAGTGGTCATGTATGGATGTGAGATTTGGACTATAAAGAAAGCTGAGTGCCAAAGAATTGATGTTTTTGAACTGTGGTGTTGGAGAAGACTCTTGAGAGTCCCTTGGACTGCAAGGAGATCCAACCAGTCCATCCTAATGGAGATCAGGCGTTCATTGGAAGGACTGATGTTGATCCTGAAACTCCAATAATTTGGCCACCTGATGTGAAGAGTTGACTCATTGGAAAAGACCCTAATGCTGGGAAGGATTGGGGGCAGGAGGAGAAGGGGACGACAGAGGATGAGATGGTTGGATGGCATCATCAACTCAATGGACATAGGTTTGGGTAGACTCCAGCAGTTGATAATGGACAGGGAGGCCTGGCGTGCTACGCTTCATGGGGTTGCAAAGAATCAGACATGACTGAGTGACTGAACTGATAGTTTTAACCAATAATTCCAAAATTTTACCTGCCTCAATATTTATGTAATTTAGTCTTCTTGTTACCCATATGTATTGGGTTGGCCAGTTAGCAATTTTGGTGTTTCCATAAAATATAATGAGAGAAACCTGAACAAACTTTTAGCCAACCCACTAGTTTGCCAAGTAGGACTAGAAAATTCTGTTCATTATACACGAAGAACTCCTTTTGTTGAGGGCTGCCACTTTGGGATATTGTCATAAAGTAAGAATGGCAAATGCCATATCATGCTTGGTTGCTTAGATTGTACAGGTGAAAATGAAAGTTTTTAAATAGTTTCTTTAAAGACCATAAAGTGGAAGAAGATAAGAAACTGTTGAAACTATCAATATCACCATATTAGAAACATCTGAAGACAGAAAATAGGTTGTGGTTTTCTTGAGGGCTCTTTGAGAGCACAGAATGTTGACCTGATTGCATAGCTCTGTAAAATAATGAATTGGAGACATTACTGTAATCACAAGAGATTAAAAGCTGAGCCAGTAAAGTGAATAGATTTATTTAGAAATACTCAGAAAAGTCTGAGGCATTTGAAATTAAAAGTATATTATCCATACAACTTTATTTCAAAGCGTAAACCCCAAAAATATGTAAAACATAAACATGAAGGAAAAAGCAGTGAACAATTCAAGGAAAACCAATAAGATGGTGTGGTCCCACAAGTGAAAATAGTTTTAAACATGCCCCCAGTGATAATGTACCATTTAAATTTATTGTAGATTTAGAAACTTCAGATTTGACTAAATATCAAATTGCTAACTGCTCAGTGGGATAATGCATAGTTGTGGTTTTTTTTGTTTGTTTTTTAGTATTTGTTATATGCTAGCGAATTGTCACAGAAGTATTCCTGTATTAAGACATGGAAAAATAATCTGTCGCTTTGCAAAGTCAGCACTAACAGAAACAAATTAACAATTTGTCTTAAGTCACCAGGCCAATACTAACCTTCTCCAGGTGTATTCTATGCACAGCCAAAAGCTTTCACTGAGGAGGAAAGCTTTCACAGAGTTAGTTTTATCTCATCAGGGTCTAATACTGTATGATACAAAGTACCAGTAGACTCTACTCAGAAAATCATTGGTTTGTGATCTGTATTAATTTTGGTAGGAGAGGAGGTACCAAGTTAAACATCAGTGTGACTCTAAGTAAAAACATTAAAGGAATCAACCAATGTAAATGCAAATGTCTAATTTAAAAGTATCAAAATTAATTCCCTTTTCTCTTATATAGTTTTCAACAGAAATACCTACCAGTTATTGTTGATATAATGAACATTATTTTAAAAACTATAAATAGAATAGTTTAAAAAAATTTCAAAGATGCAGAATATTATAGTAGATAGATAGCTACAGATTACCTAAAGCTATCAGATAAAATTAGGTGAGCCCAGGTTAGCATATGGGTTGTTCTGATGCAGAAGGTATGCTGTTGTGAAAGGGAAGAGCTAGGAAATTCAAATTATAGCATGGAAACGCATGAAGACTTTGTTTATTTGTGTCTGTAATCAAGGAAAAAGCTCTCTTTTATTTATTTTCATAATGAAAAGTGTAAGCAGAAAGACAATTCATCAATTTGTCAATCACCTTACTGAAGACAATGCTCATTTTAGTTATAGGCATATTCATTTTAGTTATGACATACAAAAAGTAAGAGGTGATATCTAATGTTAGCTATAAATCTAGGAAAAAAATGTTGCCCAGAAATATAAATATAGCAACTCCTGGCCAAATATATATATACATATATATCATGTTTTAACTATGAAAACAGATTTTTTTTTCTTTTTTTTTTATTTATTTATTTTTTTTTTATTAGTTGGAGGCCAATCACTTCACAACATTTCAGTGGGTTTTGTCATACATTGACATGAATCAGCCATAGAGTTACACGTATTCCCCATCCCGATCCCCCCTCCCACCTCCCTCTCCACCCGATCCCTCTGGGTCTTCCCAGTGCACCAGGCCCGAGCACTTGTCTCATGCATCCCACCTGGGCTGGTGATCTGTTTCACCATAGATAGTATACATGCTGTTCTTTTGAAATATCCCACCCTCACATTCTCCCACAGAGTTCAAAAGTCTGTTTTGTATTTCTGTGTCTCTTTTTCTGTTTTGCATATAGGGTTATCGTTACCACCTTTCTAAATTCCATATATATGTGTTAGTATGCTGTAATGTTCTTTATCTTTCTGGCTTACTTCACTCTGTATAATGGGCTCCAGTTTCATCCATCTCATTAGAACTGATTCAAATGAATTCTTTTTAATGGCTGAGTAATATTCCATGGTGTATATGTACCACAGCTTCCTTATCCATTCATCTGAGGATGGGCATCTAGGTTGCTTCCATGTCCTGGCTATTATAAACAGTGCTGCGATGAACATTGGGGTGCACGTGTCTCTTTCAGATCTGGTTTCTTCAGTGTGTATGCCCAAAAGTGGGATTGCTGGGTCATATGGCAGTTCTATTTCCAGTTTTTTAAGAAATCTCCACACTGTTTTCCATAGTGGCTGTACTAGTTTGCATTCCCACCAACAGTGTAAGAGGGTTCCCTTTTCTCCACACCCTCTCCAGCATTTATTGCTTGTAGACTTTTGGATAGCAGCCATCCTGACTGGCGTGTAATGGTACCTCATTGTGGTTTTGATTTGCATTTCTCTGATAATGAGTGATGTTGAGCATCTTTTCATGTGTTTGTTAGCCATCTGTATGTCTTCTTTGGAGAAATGTCTGTTTAGTTCTTTGGCCCATTTTTTGATTGGGTCATTTATTTTTCTGGAATTGAGCTGCAGGAGTTGCTGTATTTTTCTAAGCTTTATTAAAAATATCATTATAATTTAAAGGAGTTATAACACTATGTTCAAAAGTGTAATTTGGTATTGTAAATCAAGCTCATTATTGATCTGGCTCAAACCTTTTCAGGTAAAAGAAGGTCATTTTTTAATAAACTTGAGCTTGATACTGACATCTGCACATATATTAAAACATATATCAATAATTTCATATTTTTATATACTAACTTGGAACACTTATATACTGTGTCACCACTTATCCTGTGACACAGTCACCTAATCATGTGAATTATTAGCTTCTCAGTTCAATTTTAATCATAAAGTTTACTTCTGAATGAATTTTCACATACTGAACCATTTATCTTCAGAAATGTCTTCCAATATAAAAAAATTATAACAGACTTTTTATCTCCTCCTTCATTTATAGAATATCAGTATTCTCACAAAATGTTTTAGACTTTAACAGCTTTGGAAATAAATTATTCTTCATAGTTCTCTATTTTTAAGTTTGAACATGATATTACTGTTCACAGAAGGCTTAAATCAAACTTTAAAATACAATTTTGGAGTATACTTATAAAGGTAATACTATAAAACTATACTTTTTAAAGCATAGTGTAACAGTATGTAATGTGCTATCATTTGTCTAAAGAAAGGGGATAAGGGAAATTATATGTATATGCAAAATTTCTGTGTATGCATCATACAATAACTCTGGAAAGACCCAAAGAACTAGTGACATTGTTGTTTTCAAGAAACATACACGCACACAAAGATATATGGTTGTAAAGTATATCTATTAATAATACTCAATATGTTATTATAAAGTAATTATATATTTCTCCCACAATACTAAACCAGTTCTTATGTTAAATAATAACTTCAAAAAAACTCCTCAAAATGAAACATATGTATATTGTGATATAATAATGTGACAGTAATTTGGTGATATACATTCTAATATAAAAGTAACATTCATTCAGGGGAAAATATTCTTCAGATATTAGGACAACTTATCCATTAAATTTTCACCAATCCTTCACCTCATTGTCTTTTTTGGTTACATTCTATTTATCTTCAGCATTTCACTATGTATTAATTGATCTATCAATGAAAAACACTTTTAAAATTTACCAATGAATAACACTTTTAAAATCAATGTCTGTGTTTCATTCAATCCTCTCCTAGAATTTTCTAGCTAGTTGGTATTCACCATTTTAAACCATAATTTAGAGGAACAGGAAAGTTCATATATTTTTCGTTTCTTCATTACTGTCCACTAACTGTGTTAACAATCAAATTCTTGATATGCAGAAGTCACCTAATCATGCGCATTATTAGCTTCTCAGTTCAATTCTAATCATAAAGTTTATTTCTGAATGAATTTTCACACACCAGAACCATTTAACTTCAGAAATGTCTTCCGATATAAAAAAAATTATAACAGGCTTTTTTATCTCCTCCTTCATTGATAGAATATCTGTATTCTCTACAAAATATTTTAGACTTTAACAACTTTGGAAATAAATTATTCGTCATTGTTCTCTACTTTTAAGTTTGAACATATTACTCTTCACAGAGGGCTTAAATCAAACCTTAAAATACAATTTTGGAGTGTTTTAGTTACTTTTAAAATGTATTTTATTGACAAATGTATATTATCATAATTTTTCACAAGACTATGTGGATATAATTCACAAGTTTGCTCTTTTTCATAGTGAATTTTCTTCCAAACATGTATTTTGATGTGGCTTTGTAATTTCATTCTGTAGCTGAAACAGACACTGATATTTTAATAAAAACCTTTCAAAAAATCTCATGTCTCTCTGTCTCTGTCTTTCTCTACTTGGCCACACACACATAAACACACGTATATAGATTCATCATTAATAAGAAAGTTCTTCCAAGTTCCTTCTTGTGTGTATGTGTGTGTGTGTATGCGCAGCACCACTGATCTGTAAGTCTTATACTGAACACTGATGATTCTTCAGAAGTAACCATGAGTTTATATCACCTATCTACACTCTTTTATGATAAGCCCTTTTGAATTAGAGCCTGTATTTTTAAAATAGCTGTTGCAGATCCTGAGTGCAGTTTAGGGTCCCATAACAGAACTAACTGGCCCACCCACAACGTAAACATAAGACAGAAATCTCAGGATTACCATACCCTGGATAAGTAGGGCTGACAGACACCAACAGACAGAAACAAATGTTACACCCTCGGCTTGCCCATGGGACAACAGTTTTCTAACAAATCTATACTTTTGACGCTTCAAATTACAAGATTAAGTGTAAAAATGTCTCTTGCACTAATCTACATTCCTTAACAGTATCTATTTGTAATAGATACCTGTTTTACACCATTTTAAGAGAGAATCAATTTGTCATTCCATTCCATTTCTAATGCAGTAGTCCGACCCAACCCAGAATGCATTATTGATATGGAAATGAGTGTAATTAGCAGCGTAAATGATCTGTTATTTATGATACAAGTCAGAGCAGTAAATCACCATTGGTTCACTATCATTACTATGCAAATAGAAGAAGGCAGTTAATGGTCCATGTGTTAAAAACAGGCCACTTGCTTGCTCATTTGCAAATGAAAGGCAAGGCTAAGGGTTTAAGGTAGAGATGACAGCTTATCACATCAGTCTCAATTCATGGACTTAAGAAAATCAAAACACACAAATAGTTGCACTAGTTTTCAAAGTTATTCCTTTTTTTCTACTATATATTCCTTCTTGAGTCTATTCTAATAGCACCTTCAAATGTAATTTTTAGTTCCTTCTAATTTGCACAACAGGAATTGGGAATGATTATGAGAATGCCTCTAAGTGTTCTGCAATGTAGGAGATATATTTTATGTCAGCAGAGAAAAACACCATAAAGACTTCCTATTATGAAATAAACTATCATTATTGGTCATATAATTCACTTCATTTTCCTACAAACATACTTTATTTTCTTGT
Source organism: Cervus canadensis (assembly GCF_019320065.1). Classification (NCBI taxonomy): domain Eukaryota; kingdom Metazoa; phylum Chordata; class Mammalia; order Artiodactyla; family Cervidae; genus Cervus; species Cervus canadensis. The sequence continues at coordinate 34,020,508 of NC_057409.1, read as the reverse complement.
AGGGAGGCAGGCAAACTAGCAATGATTCCAGGACTAAAAAATTATTGGTGGGCCTTATTGGAAAGTATTCAGCATACTTAAAGAAACTGTTCGGCCTTTCTTATTTGGTCCCTTTTGTTTAATTTTCTGGGAAATGTCTGCACTTTGAGTGCATTAGCTACAGGCCAGTGCTTGCCTAGTGCAATGGGAACAAAGATAGGATGCATGAAAAGCTAGAAGAAGAAATAGGATGGGGGGGCAACTAAATATTCTGAAAGCTTCACTTATATATATCTGATAATTTTTGCAAGACTTACATAAATATAGAACTTAGGATGATAATGTGTTTATTTTGGAAATATATGAAAAAATAAGATTTCAATCTCACTTACGTAAATTAGCTCCATCTTAACAACTTCAAAAATATAACAAATATAATTTTATAGATATAAATCACTTATGACATCTTTTTTATTGTTAATTTTTATTAAGCTATGAGTTCAAGAGTGGCCTAAGTTGGGCAAGAATATTATGTGAAGGGAATAAAAACATTATATTTAAATATAATAATAATATTATTGTTTTTCAGTTGCTCAGTCATGTCTGACTCTTTCTGATCCCATGAACTGCAGCACGCCAGGCTTCCCTGTCCTTCACCATCTCTTGGAGCTTGCTCAAACTCATGTCCATTGATTCTGTTATGCCATCCAACCATCTCATTCTTTGTCGTCCCCTTTTCCTCCTGCTTTCTCTCTTTCCCAGCATCATAGTCTTTTCCAATGAGTCGGTTCTTCTCATCATGTGGCTAAAGTATTGGAGCTTCAGCTTCAGCATCAGTCCTTCCAATGAACATGCAGGGCTGATTTCCTTTAGGATTGACTGGTTTGTTCTCCTTGCAGCCCAAGGGACTCTCAAGAGTCTTCTCCAACACCACAGTTCAAAAGCATCAATCCATACATGACTACTAGAAAAACCATAGCTTTGACTATACAGACCTTTGTCAGAAAAGTAATATCTCTACTTTTTAGTATGCTATCTAGGTTACATTAAATACAATGATAAGGTGATAAACATTTTTACTATGCCAGATTTTTTAAAAAATATTATATATACATAGTATCTGAAGCTGTGTCATAGTTGATCTTTTTGAAGTATCAATTTATCTTTTGTAAATACTATATTTTTCATCCTGTAATTCCAAGGAGATAACTAAACTATTGAGTTTCCTCGCCTCACTGGAGTTTTCAAAGATAACTTCCTGGTTTTGCTTTTAAAACCATAAACTCACTGAGAAGATTAAACTAGAGGGAAGGTGAATGGATTTGAGGTGAGTTTATAGCTTGTGGCTCAGCTGGTAAAGAATCTGCCTGCAACGGGGAGACCTGGGTTCAATCCCTGGGTTGGGAAGATCCCCTGGACCCTCTCCAGTATCCTGGCCTGGAGAATCCCATGGACTGTATAGTTCATGGGGTTTCAAAGAGTCGGACACGACTGAGCGACTTTCACTTTCACTTCCCATGCATTAGTATTCGGAAGAAAAGAGACAGATGCATACCTTCTAAACTTGGGAAGGAAGAGAAATCTCTGGTGTTACAGACAGATGGCCCCATGCCCCATTCCCTGAACACACTTCTAGAAAACACCCTGATTTCTGGGGACTAGTTGTTTATTCCCCAGTTAACCAGATCCCTAGAAACTAAGAGATGACACACTCAGATCAGGATAATTCAAGGAAAGTTAATGTAAAAGTTATGACAGTTGTACGCAGTGAGGGGAGTAATAAAGGGTAGTGCAAGAATGGGACCAGTTCTTCAGAGCTGGCATAAGTCTCAGGCCCAACACAACTAAACCCAAGGAGAGGGAGATACAGAGCAAGGAGAGCCTTGTGGTGTCATCTTCCTTTAGAGCAGCAATAGCCCATCTACTGAAGGACACAAACCAAACAGATCTCACAAAGCAGCAGCCAGGAGAATAAATAGTCTGCCTATGTTTTCTCACTCTAATTTCCCATTGTGGCCTCCCAAAAAGACCACTGGATAAACCTATCCAAAACCCAGAAAGCAGAAGGGTTCATGGATAATTATTCAAACACATTGGCCTTCTACCAAGTGGTAGGGCAAAGCCAGGATTCCCAAGGAGGTAGAGGAGCCTATGTCTTCAATGGACCATATTCATTTGGATAGATTAACATACCAGAGGTGGTGGTCTTGGGCCAGAAAATAATAGTCTTTAGCCCAAATTGTAAGGACATTTACCAACATCTGGGCGTCCCAGATGGCTCAGTGGTAAAGAATCCACCTGCCAGTGAGGAGACGTGGGTTCAATTCCTGGGTGGGGAAGATACCCTAGAGAAGGAAATGGCAACCCATTCCAGTATTTTTGCCTGAGAACCCTGGATGGCTACAGTCCACGGGGTTGCCAATAGTTGGACACAACCTAGCGAATAAACAACAACAATTAAGTTCTTGATTTGTCCAATGGATTGTGCTGAAGGTTTTAATTACCTGTATTCCTCCTTATAGTATTTTGAGGTAGGTCTTATTGTTCTCATTTTGTTGAGTATGAAACTGAGCACAGAGAGGTGATTATCTTACTAAAGAACACATTATGAAATTATAGAAATTAAAGTCAAACCTGCATGGGTCTAGTCTAGAGCCTGTTCACTTAACAACCACATAGAATATCTTCCAATAGTTGACTTAAAATGCCGACAAAGTTCCAATTGTGGAAAGGAATTAAAACACAAAGATACTTAAATTTACTAAACATAATATGAATTAACAGGTTGTTGTAATTAATAATATGTATTGTAGTCTTAAGTTTTATTGCAACTCTGTAGCATTAAGTTGGAGGGGAAGCAGAAGTGATGGGATTTACTACATACACAAAATTACACTATTGCTTAAAAAATGAGATGAAGAGGAAGGAACCATTAGGGTAGATATACTCATTGGACAGACAAAATCATCCACTTAGCTGAAATCTGACAGGTAAATTTTAAAAATAAACTGGGGAACACATGTACACCCATGGCGGATTCAAGTCAATGTATGGCAAAACCAATACAAAGTTGTAAAGTATAATAAATAAATAATTTAAATTTTAAAAAATAAATAAAAATAAACTAATTAATGAAATTACACACACACACACACACACACACATATAAAATCTTCACTGAAAGTAAACTCTGACTTAAGATTTTGAGACTCTGAAAGGAATTCCACTGAAATGTTAAAAATACACCCCTAAAGTTCAATAACTTACAGAAAGACCTTTTGGAGAACTACTTTGTTTTCTGTCACATTTCTACTTAATATCAAATGCTTGAGACATTTTATTGACCATGAAAGCAAATGTTAATTAAAAGGTGACTATATCCATGAAGATAGGAGTGAATGCAAAGAGAGATAAAGGCTTGGTGTGGTTGGGAGAAGGCAGTTATTCTTTTCACAGTACACAAGTTTATCTTGAGTGCTACATGGTTCCTGGCTTCAAAGAAGTCATGAAGTTCTAGAATTTATTATTTAGTTTGGATTTAAATATTATTTTTTTCTTATATTAATACGTGTGTCTAATACACAGGTGTGGAATGTATTTTACTTAAGTAGGACCTGCATATGTAAAACACATGTAAAATGAAATGTGATTAGTAACCAATTATTAAAATCTGTACTATATACATGTCTAATCTTCAAGGCAGAAGAATTTTTTGATATAAAACTATAAACAAAGAAAAATTACTCATTCTCTAAAGTCAGTTATGTCTCTTTGTGGATTATGTTTAATTTGCATGCTACTTTATATGCAAAGATTTCACTTATATACCAACAATATAAGGAAATCAGAACATTTTCATTTTGTTATAAATAAAAATCACTAATGCCAGAACTATGATTTTTAGTCATCAGAATTATAAGTGCCATGAAAGTGCAGGTGCTTACTAAATAAAATTAGCACTTCATAGATATTTTGTTATCTACGTTTTGATATCTCATCCCAAGACCTTGTTTAGTCTGAGGCAGATAAGACAAATGGTTGCATCTTTTAGAATAAGACTGAAAAATGAGAAATGGAGAGGGAATAAGTGATGAGGAAGGGGAGGGAGCTGAAGAGAGGGAGAGAGAGAAGGAGAGGGAGAGAGCTAGAGACGGAATGACAAGGAAAGGAAAAAAGAGGGACGGGGTCCCCTGGTGGTCCAGTGGCTAAGACTTCAAGGCCTGAGCTCCCAATGCAAAGGACCCAGGTTCAATCTCTGGTCAGGGAACTGGATCCCACATGACACAACTAAAGAACCCACATGCCATAAAGATAATTATCCCATGTGCTGCAACCAAGACCCAGCACAGCTAAAGAAATAAATAATTTTTTAAAAGAGGAACAGGCAGAGATATTGAAATTGAGGTGCTGAGCTTTAATGACCTTTTGCTCCTGTCTTTACATCTGGTAATACCAGTGTAAATAATAAATCATGTGGTGTCAAGCCTACATTGCCTTTGCTTAATTAGAAGGAGCCATGGACTTACTTCTTGAATGACGTCTCAAATCTTGATGATGTCATGTGAACTTATGGCTGTAAATCTATATAATAATGACTCCCTCTTTCACAGACCCTTTTCCAGAATTTCAGGCATATATATCTAGCTGTCTACTCAACACTTCTATTTGGATGGAAGGTAACATAAGTATAACACATCAATCAGGTCCAGGTGTTAGCCACTCAGTCAAGTCTGACTCCTTTGACACCGCATGGGCTGTAGCCCACTATGCTCCTCTGTCCATGGAATTCTCAAGGTCAAATCCTAAAAGATGGTGCTCTTAAAGTGCTGCACTCAATATGCCAGCAAATTTGGAAAATTCAGCAATGTGCACAGGACTGGAAAAAGTCAGTTTTCATTCCGTCCCAAAGAAAGGCAATGCCAGAGAATGTTCAAACTATAGCACAGCAGTACTCAACTCACACACTAGCAAAGTAATGCTGAAAATTCTCCAAGCTAGGCTTACACAGTACATGAACCGAGAACTTCCAAGTGTTCAAGATGGATTTAGAAAAGGCAGAGGAACAAGACATCAAATTGCCAACATCCATTCTATCATAGAATAAGCAAGGTAATTCCACAAAAACACCTACTTCTGCTTTATTGACTACACTAAAGTCTTTGACCATGTGGATCACAACAAACTGTGGAAAATTCTTCAAGATATGGGAATACCACACCACTTTACCTGCCTCCAGAGAAGTCTGTATGCAGGTCAAGAACCAATAGTTAGAGCCGGACATGGAACAATGGACTGGTTCCAAATTGGGAAGGAGTACACCAAGGTTGTATGTTGCAACCATGCTTATTTAACTTATATGCAGAGTACATCATGTGAAATGCCAGGCTGGATGAAGCACAAGCTGGAATAAGATTGCTGGGAGAAATATCAATAACCTCAGATATGCAGATGATACCCCACTTATGGCAGAAAGCAAAGAGGAAGTGAAGAACTTCTAGATGAAAGTGAAAGAGGAAAGAGAATGAAAAAGCTGGCTTAAAACTCAACATTCAAAAAACTAAATCATGGCATCTGGTCCCATCACTTCATGGCAAATAGATGGGGAAACAATGGAAACAGCAAGAGACTTTATTTTCTTAGGCTCCAAAATCACTGCAGATGGTGACTGCATCCATGGAATTACTTGCTTCTTGGAAGAAAAGCTATGACAAACCTACACAGCCTATTAAAAAGCAGAGACATTACATTGCCGACAAATGTCCATCTAGTCAAAGCTATGATTTTTCCAGTAATCATGTATAAACCTCTACTTGTATTAATAATGTGATGCAATAAGTATCTTTCTTTTTCCAGAACAGTTAGCATAGGATGAGGAATAGAGATGCAAGTGATGGGTTTCTGGGAACTCCTGTGTAAGCAAGTAGATGTTTAATTTATTTCATGTCTTTGGGTTTTCCTTCAACTATGTTCTAATGGATTTTCCTAAAAACTGCTGAAAATATTTTCAAGTTAATATTAATTAGGAAATACTTTAAGAGCTTGAGATTATAGAAACATAATTTACTAATGATTCATTTTTATGTATATATGTTTATTTATTCATAATGATTTATTCATTCAACACACACTTACAAAGTACTCATATTATACTACATACTGTGCTTGCTAATTGTTGAAGATGTTTTTTAAAAAACACAAGTCCTCATCATTTATTTTCTAGGAGCTTAGAGTTGAAAGAAAATAATCAATAATATTTGTTCACTAGGCGTTTTGCCAGTTGCTTTTAATATAACATCTTACAACAACCCAATGATAATGGCATTTTTCTTCTATATTAATAGGTGTGAAAATGGTGGGAAATGGTTAGTAACTTGCCAAAACTTATAAAGCAAGTAATAAGTCTGGCTCCAAAACACATTTTTAATTCTCATTTGTTGTTATTCTTCAGTCACTCAGTCATGTATGACTCTTTGCAACCTCATGGATATGCAGCACGCCAGGCTTCCCTGTCCTTCACCAATCTCTGGAGTTTGCTCAAACTCATGCCCATTGAGTTAATGTTGCCACACAACCATCTCGTCTTCTATTGTCCCCTTCTCTTCCTGCCTTTAATCTTTCCCAGCATCAGGGTCTTTTCAGTTCTTTGCATCAGGTGGCGAAAGTATTGGAGCTTCAGCTTCAACATCAGGCCTTCAAATGAATATTCAGGATTGATTTCCTTTAGGATGGACTGGTGTGATCTCATTGCTGTCCAAGGGACTCTCAAGAGTCTTCTTCAACACCACAGTTCAAAAGCATCAATTCTTTGACGTTCAGCCTTCTTTATGGTCCAACTCTCACATCCATATATGCCTACTGGAAAAACCATGGCTTTGACTATACGGACCTTTGTCGGCAAGGTAACGTTGTCCCAACCCAGGGAGCGAACCCAGGTCTCTCGCATTGCAGGCATTCTTTACCACCTGGGCCACCAGGGAAGCCGTAGAACACTGTAGTGGGTAGCCTATTCCTTCTTTAGGGATCTTCCTGATCCAGGAATCAAACCAGGGTCTCCTGCATTGCAGGCAGATTCTTTAATTCTCATTATAAATTCTATATCACATCTGTCCTTATAGATGTAGAAATACATTAAAGTTATCTGGTGAATATTAAATGAATTGTAAGAAAGAAAATAAGCAGTTACTTTAGGTTTGGTGTGCTCTGCTTAGTCACTCAGTCATGTCTGACTCTGCAACCCTATGGACTGTAGCCCACCAGGCTCCTGTGTCTATGGGGATTCTCCAGGCAAGAGAACTGAAGTGAGTAGCTTATGCCTTGTCCAGGGCAAGTTTAACTGGGATCTCCTGGCTTACAGGCGGATTCTTTACCAGCTGAGATGCTAGGGAAGCCCATGGTTGGTATCATAGACACAAAACTCTGGAGGAGCACAAAGTGATACTCACAAAATAATATGAAATATAGTCTAATTTTATACCTGGAATATTACTGAGGCAAAAGTTGCAAATAGGTTGATTATCTAGTGAACCAGAGAATAATGCTGATGAAATATCAAGGTGGCTTCCTGAAGGAGCAGATATTTTAGATCAGTTTTAAAGAATAAATAAAAATAATTGGATAAAGAGAAGGAGGAGGCATCCCAAATACAGAGAACCATGGGAAAAATGCATATAAGCAAGAAATAGAATGATGTGGGCAAAAGTTAACAGACAATGAAGATGCTTTTAAGACAAAGAGAAAGGCAGAAATTGGCTTGAGAATCATGCCAGTCAGATTATGGGGAGCCTTGGGTGATCTACTAAGATATTTGAATATTATTCTGTAGTGTGAATAGTAGGGAAAACAAAGAGTGTTTAGTAAGAGGGATCATGGATGGTCAGAGAGGGTCAGAAAAATGAGTGTCTCTTACAAAATTACTTTTGAATACTTTCCTGGTTATCTTAATTAAATTTTCTATATGTTGTTGTTCAGTCACTAAGTCATGTCTGACTACAGCCCATGGACTTCAGCATTTCAGGCTCCTCTGTCCTCCACTATTTCCCGTAGTTTGCTCCAATTGATGTCCATTGAGTCAGTAATGCTATCTAACCATCTCATCCTCTGCTAAAGAATATATATATACTAGAACTTAAAGTATATGAAATATACAGATTAAAAGGTTTATTATCTCTTAGAGTCTTCTATTTATATTACAAAGGAAAGCAGAATACTAGTTATAACAGATTTTAGGATTTAAAAATTGTTACATAAACCATGGAAGTTTACTCCCATGTTTAGCTAAGTTTATTACTTTGATTTGTGTTCCTCAAATTTGGAAGCTAATGAGTTATGAAAATGCTTGTGTCTCAGGGAATTTGATTAAATTCCAGCAGACGACTGTGCTTAGTAATCTTATATTTTCCAAATTTGTTTAAGAGTATTCTTGATGAATGAATATAAGTAAAGACCACCAAGGATGGGCATTATTGCCTTTCTTCTGCTGTTTGCTCATTTTCTCTAGATCACCTTGTTTACATATCTTACCCTGAAATTTTAGGATTTGTTTCACAAGCCATCTCTGGTTTTCATGTTGACCTGCGGTCCTAGCCTTACTCTAATGCTTATATTTGTAACTTTTCATTCTCCTGACCTTCAACCCCTCTTATCGCTGGTGTGTTCTGCCTACATCTCTTCTTCCCTTGCTCTCATTAATGATGAGACATTCAGATTGTCCATTTCAAGTATTAGATTGTTAAAGTCTTTTTTGTTTGAGAAAGGTTGGCCATTCCAATTATATCTGTGGCACTACTACTTTAAGATTGACAGGCAAATATGGTGTGAGGGTTAATGTGTTAACCTTAACGTTTGCTCTTATTTGAACTGAATGCAGATAGAATTCACTTATACATCTTTCTATATGTCAAAAGAAGGCAAATAAAGTCTATAAAACTATGGAATTTAAAAATTGAATGCAATGTAGAGAAAATGATACCCAGAGAGAAAGGAAGTCTCTGAGATGTGGATACAAGGTCATATGGTTACTTAGTGGTCATTTCTTTTATTCATTCTTTTTTTTCTCTTGAGAGCATTTTATTGCATTTCTCCTGGAGTTGGAATCGCCTGTCAGTGTAAGCTGGCTGAGCCTTTTAATTGCTGTAATATATTTTCTTATCATCTTTGAAGGATGTCAGCTATGGTTCCTTGGAGATGATGTGGCTTTCTAAATTTTCTGTCTTTTATTTGTTCAATGATGTTATATTTATTGCTTTCAATATATGATTTATAACTGATATAAAGTTTTAAATTTCTAAATTAATTGGCTCAGTTTGTTTTTAAGATCTTAGTGATTACTTTTTCTGAGGTTTTTTAAATTTATCAAGGCCTATTTATATTGCTACCAATGTTGATTGAAATCTTTTCTAGAGATTATATGTACTAATTTATTTATCTATTTCTGGTCTTCTCTATAGTATATATAATGACTGACAAATTTTTACGGCTAATTTCTCCTTGCTTTTATGATTATAATTACTCTGTTGTCTTGGGCCATGTATTGAATTTCTTATTCACTGTACAAGATTCTCAACAGAGATTCATTTCTAGGTCCTAACATATCTGAAAATTTTCTGGAATATACCTAGAAAGTATTATTTCTTTTATTTTTCTCATCAGTATATTTAAATATAGATATAAAAGTGTTAGGGCTTCCCAGGGGGGACTAGTGGTATAAAGAACCTACCTGCCAATGCAGAAGATGTAAGAAATGTGAGTTCGATCCCTGGTTCAGGGAGATCCCCTGGAGGAGGGCATGGCAACCCACTCCAGTATTCTTGCCTGAGGAATCCCATGGACAGTGGAGCCTCACAGACCAGTCCATGGGGTCACAGGAGTCAGACACAACTAAAGCAACTTAGCAACGCATGCACTCCCATGTAAGTTTTCAGGCGATGTAGCTAGTGAGTGAGTGAAGTCATTCAGTCGTGTCTGACTCTGCGACCCCATGGACTCTAGCCTACCACGTTCCTCCATCCATGGGATTTTCCAGGTAAGAGTACTGGAGTGGGTTAATGTAGCTAGTATTAAAGTGTAATTGTTAGGAGCTGGAACTTTGAGATCAGCAAGGCATGGGAGCAAGTCTTAGCTGTAGAGCTTGGACAAAGTATAATTTTTAAAACTATGTTTTCTTATCTAAATAATATTAACATCTGTTTCAGCGGCCAGAATGAGTAAATTAGGGAGTTTATGAAAATGCTTTGTTGAGATCCTGAACTTTAGTATACAATCAGTAAATGTTAGCTTTTAGCCTTAGCTTTGAGCATGTTTTTATTCCTGCAAGTATAAATTACTTATAGTTATGTCCTTCATTCATTACATTTTCCTTAATAAAAGTGTTAATAAGAATTTTTGTTAGTTTTCTAAGTTCAATGAGAGGGGTTTTTTTGATATTACCAATTTAGAACTCCAGGGAAAGGTAACATTATGTGTTCAAAGGTAATATTATGTGAACACATAAAATTGCATAATTTTCCCTCCCTACATTAATGTTGCCCAGGATTACAAAAGTGTTTGGAGATCAGAGATCTGTGGAAGCAATGGAGCCAGGGGAACTTTCACCTGGAGACTAGGTCAAGATGAGTATCATCAACATGTTCACAATCCTCTGGTTATAGCTTGATTTCAAATCCTTACTTCTAAGGTCTTAGCCTTTTTGAAAGGTTCTGTGAGACTTAGAAACAGCATTTTTTCCTTACAAGAAATATGAATAAATAGCGAGTTATTCAAGTTACTTGATAAATATGCTTCTAAGTTAAAAAAAAAAGTTTGAATTCAGCTTTACATTACAGAAATTCAGACTTTGTCTCATTTTCTTTTCCTTGATTTTTTAAAAATTTTTCAGCAAATGGATGGAAGCTGGAAAATCTTGAGGGGTAAAATTCATGGTATTTTACATTTTTATCTAATAGCATACTTTCCATATCTTTTCTCAGTTTTAATGAGAATGCTTTATATAATAGAAGCAGGTGAAACTTGGGGTTTAATTTCATATCATAGGGAGATTACAAAAAGAGTTTCTGCTGGCAAATAAAAGGAGAATGGGGCATGCTTTAATTCTTGACTAGTCATGCTACTGGCACAAGACTAAGATTTAGAATTTCCTCTGAGAATTTGAAATTACTGAGGTGACTATGTCTTTGTGTATATGAGTATAGGTAAGGTCTCTTGACTCCATTAATTCCAAGTTGTGGTAAGAAAAGTGTGATTATTTTTTCCATACCTTTTCCTGCCACACACACCCCTAAGGTTCCTGAGAATCTGTGTCAGGAGAATCTTGTTTTCTCCTGTAACCCCTCTGATAGATTTTCCAAATATATGATACAAGAAAAAAGAAAAATTCAGGCACTTTTTACCAATCCCCAATATTCTGAAGTGTGAAAAGAAATCTGTTGTTTCCATAAATATCACTTAAGTACTTTAAGGACAAAATGTCATTTGATTGTGTCTCTGGCTTTCTAGCATCTCTCAAATTCAGAGTCTTGCTGGTTACATGAAATCACATTTGTATTCACATAGTCGTGAGATTTCAGAATTCATCATAACCACTGTGATTTAACTGCCAGTGATCCCTGGAACTCCAGAGGGCACAATTCATATTGCATGACCATGAATCCATACCATGAAATTCCACTGTGGATTTCCTATTCTCTTGCTGACTGCTAAGGAGTAAAATGATTTTTGACACGCCTTTTTAAAGCACGTACAGGAACTGGAACATAAAACTACATAATTGAGTCACCTTGCTTAATTTCACTTTGTGAATTATTGGTTTCCTGAGAAGTAGTTTAACAGCTGAACAGAGAAAAATGATTCTCAAATTTAAAGTGTCTCTTTGGGCATTCCTTTTTCATGTAACGATTCTGCTATAGTATATGACAAAATCATCAGTAAACACAGCACTGATTTTAGAAGGCACACTGCCATCACACTGAACACATCATTCCAAAGTAAGAAGATTTCAACATGTTTGATGTGTTATCCTGAGTATTTGTGTCTTCCTATTGACTTACTATAGAACAAAGATATAATAAATTATATTTTCTAATTTTTCAATGTATGTGTGTGTTCTTCACTGCCATTGATTTGTATATAGATCATGATTCTTCCAAGAAACGACCTCTGTCAAGTTCCTATTTTTTCCTAGGTGAGTTCTTCTTGTTGAAAACCTGATGCGTGAAGTGAATAAAGTCTGAATCTTGTATTAAGAGGGGATACTGTTTTCAATTTTGTGTACATTTCCAGTTTTTTTATATTGTGTAGATATTTCTGTCTATAAAAACACAAGTGGTTGAACATGTTAACCCCTTCAGAAATAATATATAATTTCTAGCAGATATGAGAATGGTTACATTTGTTTCTCAAATTTAACAAAGCATATGTTGATCTTAAGAAAAAATAATCTATATCTAACAGGAAGGTAAAAGGAAAGCTTTCTCTTATTTATGTAGCTTCCAAATGAATTATCACACTGATAATGTATGCAAACTGGAGCCTGAATAACAATATACACTAAGAAAATTTATCAGTAGAAATTAGGAAATATTTTAGAAAATATTAATTGTCCCATGAAAGCTACTCTATTGACAAGTGAAGTAATTTATCTAAAAGCAGTATAAGGTATTTTACTTTAAGAATACACAATGTGTAACTCTTCATGCTATACTGTTGGATTCATATGTTATAAGAAACTTTTCTGCTGCATAATCAAGACTGTGTAACATATGAGGACAGTGGTGTATGGTTAGACTTTAGAGATGATTCCAGGAGTTTGTGCCTGCTGTTGCCTTTCTCACTGCCCATCTGAATAACTCAGAAAAGAGATGAGAAAAGTTAATTATATGAGTGACTTTTCAGTGAACAGGCAAACTAAACCTAGGTCTCTTAGAGGTCATTCTTTTAGAAAAAGGCATTGTCCCCTGCAACGTTTTTGGGTCATTAATGATGTAAAAGATGTTTTTTGAAAACAGAGCTTAATAATTTGCAATGGTGATTTAAAAATCTAATTGGATTCTTATCAACTAATTCTCAATAAGCTAATGTAATGGCTAATTACTGTTATTGGTGACATTTAGACACGTTGAAGTCTAATTTTGCCTTTAAATTAGACAATGTAAGGCTATATTTACAGAAGCTGAGTTATTTAACACATAGCAGGGTACATCTCTGATAGGATTACATAGACAGCACCCATTAAATTATTAGAGTTAGCCTGTGATTCGCAGTTGGATACAAAATTTGTACAGAAGCATAATCATGATACTTTTAATCATAATAGTAATATGATTACTTTTAATCATATTAAAAGTAGTTGAAAAGCAAATTGCAACCAGTAAGTAACTGAAAAGCAAATTGCAACCACTAATGCATTGCACAGAAACATAAAATTGTGAATTCTTTTTTTAAGATTACACATTGAGAGAAAGGGCATTTTAAATTACAGTCTGAAGTGGCTGTTAATTATAAAATTCTATTTATCTTTCTTAATAAGCATAAACATTCATATTCTATTATGACCACTGAGTCTTTGATCTCACCTCCTTTCAGGGAAGCCATCCTTCAGGGTGATATTACCTGGATTATAGAGAGGTCCTACTTTTCCTTGATCTTATATTCAAGTCAACAAATATTTTAGTCAGTAGAAAAGAGTCATGGGCAAAGCAGTTAGGAAAAAGTCCTTACAGAAACAAAGACCCAATACAGTCAAAAATAAAATAAATAAAATTAAAAATAAATAAATAAAAATCCTTAAAAAATCCTTCACAAAATTTTGACCTGATAAGAGTTTATATTGATGTAGAGGAGACTCAAGAAATAAATTAAATATACGGACACTACACGCTAAGTATTACTAAGAATAATACATAAATAGGGCAATGAATGTTGCAAAATTAAAATCGTAATTTTATATAGGGTGTACAGGGGAAATCTACTGAAAAAGTAGCCTTTGAGTAAAGATCAGAAGGAAGTAAAGAGGCGGATGGAAGAACAGTTAGGCTGACAAAACAGCAGTGCAAGGGACCCCTGATGGCTCTGCTCAAGGAAATAACAAGCATGGCTATGTGTATGGGCGAGAGCAGTCATCCAGGTGAGACTGCTGACGTTGTTCATAGTAGCAGCAGGGAAAGTGGTAAGAGGGAGTCGGGTTCTGAATGCATTTTAAAGGTAGAGAGAGCCAGGAAGATCACCGAGAAATAAGATATGGAACTACAAAGAGAAAAAATGCAAAAATAAGTTCAAGACTTTTGATCTGAGGATGTGGACAAATGGAGTTGCCACCAGCTGAGGTAAGATGATTGTGAGTGAGGCTATTGCACTGGGAGATAGAACCCAGTTCGATGTGTTATCTGCTGGAGAAGGGAATGGCTACCCACCACAGTATTCTAGGGGCTTCCCTGAGGGCTCAGACTGTAAAGAATCTGCCTGCAATGCAAGAAACCTGGGTTCGATCCCTGGGTCGGGAAGATACACTGGAGAAGGGAATGGCTTCCCACTCCAGTATTCTTGCCTGGAACATTCCATGGACAAAGTAACCTAGTGGGCTACAGCCCATGGGATCACAAAAGTGTCAGACATGTTCAGTTCAGTTGCTCAGTCATGTCCAACTTTTTGCGACCTCATGGACTGAAGCACGCCAGATCTCCCTGTCCATCCCCAACTCCCGGAGTTTATTCAAACTCATGTCCACTGAGTCGGTGATGCCACCCAACCATCTCATCCTCTGTTGTCCCCTTCTCCCCCTGCCTTCAAACTTTCCCAGCATCAGGGTCTTTTCAAATGAGTCAGTTCCTTGCATCAGGCGGCCAAAGTATTGGAGTTTCAGCTTTGGCATGAGTCCTTCCAATGAATATTCAGGACTGATTTCCTTCAGGGTGGACTGGTTGGATCTCCTTGCAGTCCAAGGGACTCTCAAGAGTCTTCTCCAATACCACAGTTCAAAAGCATCAATTCTTCAATGCTCAGCTTTCTTTATAGTCCAACTCTCACATCCATACATGACTACTGGAAAATATATGTATGCATATGGCTAATTCACTTCATTGTACAGCAGAAACTAACACAAAATTGTAAAGCAATTATATTTTGATTTAAAAAAGGAGGAAAAAGGGAAAAATACTCATTTATCATTCTATAACTGTTTTGATTATTCTTGTCACATTTTCAAGCACATTTAAACAACAAAAATTATGAAGAAAACACATAATGATTTTCTTATTGGATGCAATTGTGAAACTTTTCTGAAAATAGCATATATTTGAAAGTACACTATACAAACAGACATTTTGAATTTTGTGTACTTAGTAACTTTACAAGTCATGGACGATTCTGTAAAAATGTTGAATAGTTACATTTACTGAATTCCTATTATATATCAAGTGTTTTATATTGATTACCACCAACCCTCACCATGGTTCTGCAATATGGTAACACCCCTCTGTAATATATGACACATGAAGTTCAATGATCTCCCTGCTGCTAAGTCACTTCAGTCGTGTCCGAGTCTGTGCGACCCCATAGATGGCAGCCCACCAGGCTCCCCCATCCCTGGGATTCTCCAGACAAGAACACTGGAGTGGGTTGTCATTTCCTTCTCCAGTGCATGAAAGGGAAAAAAGTGAAGTCGCCCAGTCGTGTCTGACTCTTAGCAGCCCCATGGACCACAGCCTACCAGGCTCCTCCATCCATGGGATTTTCCAGGCAAGAGCACTGGAGTGGGGTGCCATTGCCTACTCCGTCAATTATCTCCCTAAGTGAATATAAATAGATAAATATTGGACATGAAGAACAAAATCATTTACAGATGTTATGATTACCTACATAGAAAAATCCTAGAAATCAACTGAAAAAACATTAGAACTAATATAATTGTCAGTATATTTGCCATAAATAATATAAATGAACATCATCGATAGGTTTCCATTTCCAAAGTAAAGGAAAATCATTTTCACAATAATGTAAAAGACCATAGACTTATCAGTAATAAACTTAATGAAAATTGTGAAAGACTCTTACATATAAATCTATAAATGTTATTGACTAAATAGCAGACCTGAAGAAATGGAACATTAAACTTTTAAAGACAAAACTGCAAGCATACCAGTTACTCTCTTATTCATTTATACATTTAATGTAATGGAAATCAAAATCATACTTTGGTGGGGTGATGGTTTGGGGAGAGAAAAAAGAATCCACAAACAGATTTATGTATATATGACAAACATATGATAAAGATACCAGTTCAAATCACTGGAAAATGGTGGATTTTGCAATAAATTGTATTAGAAAAGCTGGACATCTCTTTAATATTCAGAGAACCAAGTAACTAACTCAGAGTCATATAGCTAGGAAGTAAGTAGACACTAGATTTGAGCTCTAAAATAACATACTTTCAAGACTGTGCTTCATTACTTCTCAGCCTGCTTTAGATACCTTAAACAATTCTTGCTGAGATAAAAGGCTCAATTTTACAGATAAGTAAAATGAAACTAGAAGAGTTATTAATAGATGACTGCCTCAAATGTTACCACGCTAGTGGTGATGGTGCTTTAACTATACCTTTAATTCCTAGCTTATCCACATTCAAAATTAAATATTTTGCCTCATGTCGAAGTTTGCCATAAAATGTGTTTCTAGCTCTAATTTCCCTATTCTTCCATTAATTCAAACTGCTTTATTAATTTTGAGAATTCCTACTAACACATGTATCCAGTTATGATCAAGATATAATGTGTCTTCCCCAAATCTAATATTTAAAAGGCATTTACAGGTGGCTGAATTCACAGACTCTGAGATATACCTTCCACTCTTTTGAAATATCTCCCCATTCATATCACTGAGGCACTAAATTTTGCTTCTATAGCTTCAGTCCTTTAATTGAAAACTGTTCTTCACTGTTAAAAACCATTATTTCTGCAAGAATGCAAGCCTAATCAGGAAAAGCCTTCTTGAGGAAGTGACATCAGGGTTTATTTTAATGAAATTCAGGGATTCATTCCATGGTACGGTATGGTGTGGGTGCTCAGTCATAGCCGACTCTTTGTGACCCCATGGACTATAACCAGGCTCTTCTGTCCATGGAATATTCCAGGCAAGAATACTGGAGCAGATTGCCATTTCCTACTTCAGGGGATCTTCCTGACCCAGGGATAAGAACCGATATCTTTTGTGTCTCCTACATTAGCAGGCAGATTCTTTACTACTGTGCCGCCTGAACACGCAGTCATTCCAAGAAACAAAGAAAGAATGCTCAAGAATTTTTTAAATACAAGTATAAAACCCCTATAATTTATAAAGAATAAGCTTATTTCATTTTTGATAGACCAAAAAGAAAGCTAGTGTAATAGCATGGTAATCAGGTAATTTTGAGTAAAGAGACGTTAACAGAATATGATGCTATGAGTAAAGCAGTCAAGGTCTGGATCATTTGGCACCTTGCTGGATATGATAAAAAGTTTACAACTCAAATAAAGTCCAAGGGGAAATCAAAGAGGATTCCTGTGAGCCATATTTAATGGATATAATGACAACGTCATCTCTAACTTCTCAAAAGAGACGAAGATGTCCTAATGTAGACAGGGTATTTGAAAACTACTTTAATCTTCAAGAAAAAGAGAAGTTCAGATGATTTAGGATCCATGTTCTATTTTTTTTCTAAAATCTTGTAATTTTACCACTGGAGTAATTATGATTCAAAATAAGGTTAACCTGAAGTACAAATATTAAATGAAAGTAATAAATAATAAGTCTAACCCATATATCTCTAACATATTTGAAAAGATACACTGGAAGTTATTCATAATAAGTGGCAATGGCTTGGTCAATTATTTTATCAGAAAAGGAGTCAATATAAAAGAAACAGAATAAATTGGCATCAAATTTTTCAAAAGATTGAAATAACACATTCCACCTAAAGTTTCCAAATAAGTCCACTAATTTGTCCTCCAAAGACCTATTGTTTCTGCTTTTAAAACACTGTAACTTATTAAACTAATTAAGGCTAATAATGACATTTCCACAGAAACATTTTCAACATGTTCCCCTTTTATCACTGGCTATTCTTTGTACCATGGGAAATGTTTTCCATAAACCTCATCTTCAGATTGCCTTAAAAGTAAGTTATTGTCATTCTGAGCATTTTGTATTTCATCTGTATGCATTTAATCCAATTTTTAAAGAAGGAATAAATGTAATAAGCACCATGGTAGAAGTTTAAGAATTATAAAAGTAGTAAAAGCTCTAAGATGTTTTGATAAACATTCTAGCAATGGGTCAAAGTAAGTAAAACCTAATTTTTCTGTCACTTACATAGCACATTAAAAACCTAACTCTTCCTGAAAGATGTGTATCTATATTTAACATGTGTGTATGCATTGTACAATGTTTATGCTAGTTGAAAACACTTCTGTCTTTCACACTGGTTTTTAAAATGCCAAAAATCTTATACTATGTCTTAATTATTTTCAAATGTTGATCTGAGATCTTTCATAGGAAAAAATTAAGTGCTTCAGAAATGTTTACTGAATTGTATGGAATTTGAATTTAGAATCACACTATCATTTGACATGAAGTAGAATTTAATATCACATAGAGTCTGATGTTAAGCTTTCTTGTTTCAGATTCAAATCCAGGGGCTTCAGAGGTATTGATAACTGAGTTATTCTAAGGATTTCATCATGAGAAGGTTTAAACAAAATATGGCCCCTTTACCATGGTCTAAAAGATATTATCATGATGCTCCAGTTTGCAGGCACACTTTCAAGGAATACTTGCACATACACACACACACACACACACACACACACACACATAAGGAATACTTTTAATCATCCAAGTCTAAATCTTTGTTCCTGTTGTTTTGTGTACTCAACAGTTAATTTCTAAGGGAAAAGACAGGAGGAGATGGTCATGTAAATTTAGTATTAGAATGAGTTCTCAAATAAATACCAACATAATTAAGAAAATCAAACAGTTTTTAAATAACAAAATAATTTCTAAATAACTGTTAAAAGATTCATTTTGACCTCGCATTTGCTAATCACACAAGGTGTTACAGAATACCACCATTTGTTATCTACAAAGCAAAAGAACAAATGAATAAACTGTACCCAGCCATGTGCATAATCCTCCCTCAGTTGATTCTCTCTGCATTGTACCAGAGTGGGACTGTGGCTTTTTCTGCCTCTTCTCTGTAACATATAAAAGGTATTAACTTTCACTTAAAAGAGAAATAATGAAAGAAAGAAAAAGCAGCTTCTGTTTGTACATAAACACCAGCCATGGAGATTCTATACTGCATCCTAGGAGAAACCAGGGAGCCAAAATAATGAGCTTAAAACCTCAGAAATCTGTGTCTATGATTCAATTATTTGAAAGCAGTTACTAAATAATCTCTTACATGATACCAGCATATTTTCCTTTGTAACATGTGCTACTTTGTTTATCCACCCCAGAATTTTGTCTTTATTTTAATTGCTACTAAGCTCTTTGCTTAAGGTTTTATGGCTTCATCCTTTTTTACTCCAGATTCTCTTTCTATTTGAGTTTATAGCATGTGGCCACTGAAGTTACATTCACTTTTCCTCTTTCATGTTTAACATCATTGCCTCAAACTTTTCTGAATGCATATGAGGTCATTTATCTCTTCATGTTTCTATTCAGTCTAAGTGACGAATTTGTGTGTGTGTCTGTGTGTGTTTTCTTTTAAAAAGAAAGTATGGCTTCTCCCGTTTTTCTCTAACTCATTAAAATTGTTTCCTTTTCCTACTGCTTATTTCTTCTTTATTACTGAATAGCACAGAGCATCACCACTATGCATTACCTTGAAAGAGATTTACTCACCAATTTACTGTAGCTCAGAAATGTATTTCCAGTTTTTCTATGAAGTCAAATATACATTAATCACCTAAGGTGTCACTGGCAGACGTATTTTGTTACCAATGATGAATATCAACTGATTTCTAAAGTTTTAATGGTTGGAAGAGATACAAAATACATCAGACACAAGCCACTCTTGATAATTTATGATAAAAAATACAATGTCTAAATAAATAAATTTATTGAAAAAAAAATGTAATTAAGTCAAATATGCATTTTTTTGTTAGAAGAATTAGGCTATACTTAATCATATACAACTTTCCCCAAAGATATGATACTGATAAAGATCATTTCAAGTTACACTTGCTAACATCTATTTTCTAAACCACTTTTAGTATATTTCACACTATTGGTTTTATTATTTCTTTTAATTATCAAATTTGTATTATTATTATTTTTACCTACACTCTTTTGTAGACCATATTCACAGTGCATTAACTTCTGCACTATTTACAATACATTAACTTTTGGCCCTCAAGAGCAAAAAAGTGTCAAATTCTGTCCATTGATCCATGACCAACATGAAAAATCACATTCACAGGTATAAAAAGCATTTAATTTATTCACAGGTATAAAATATTATCCTACAGGTATAAGGACTAGATAAGTACCTCCCACTGTCACAAATTTCATAATTACAATAATTTATAATTATAGATATTAATTTATAGTAAATCCACAGATACTTACTGTAGATTTGAAATATGTGGGGGGTTTTAAGTGTTTTATAACACCTACCTCTTTCTTTCCCATTCATGAAATCATTAGCAGAATTAAAATAAGTTATGGGAATAACCTTGCCTATGCTGTAATTTATTTAAAAAGAGTTAAATCATTAAAAAAATTAGACTTAACTATTTCTGGTTACATATTACTTGGGACGCATTTCAGAGGTGATCATGATATTAGACCAGGAACTGCTAAACTGGGGCTTCATTTCAAACCCAACAATGATCTCAACAGTGATGGTGTTGATAGTCTGGCTATACCAAATAAACCCCTTGTGGTAGGCAAAATAATGACTCCCAAAGATGTTCAGGTCCCAATCTCTGGAATATGTCAATATGTTAAATTTACAGGGTAAAATTTATTTTGCAGATATGATAAAATTTGTGTCCTTAAGATGTGAGATTACATAATGGATTATTTGGATGGGCCAAATGTGATCAAAAGGGTACTGATAAAGAAAGACAGAAGTTCAGAATTAGAGGAGATACAAGAAAGGAAACAGAGGCTGAGGTGATGAAATGACTGGCTGAGCACCACAAACCAACAAATGTAGACAACCAGAAGAAGTTGGAAAAGACCGAAAGATTCTTTCCTAGCGCTTAAGAAGAAACAACGCTGTTGACAACACTGATTTTAGGCCAGTGAAACCAACTGTGAACTTCTGACTCCCAGAACTTTAAGATAATAAAATCTGTGGTTTTAAGCCACTGGGTTTGTGGCAATTTCTTATGACAGCAATAACAAAAGGCTTTAAACAGCAAAAGCATATTGTGTGCCTGTTAGTCGCTCAGTCGTGTCCAACTCTGTGCAACCCCATGGACTGTAGCCCACCAGGCTCCTCTGTCCATGGGATTCTCCAGACAAGAACACTGGAGTGGGCTGCCATTCCCTTCTCTAGGGATCTTCCTGACCCAGGGATCGAACCCAGGTCTCCCGCAGGTAGATTCTTTACCATCTGAGCCACCAGGGAAACTACAAAGGCATGTTAGTATACATCAAATACGTCTCCTGAATCATCTGACTCATTGCCTAAAAATACTTAGTTAATAGTAATTCAAGTCCAATCCTAATTCAGGAAGGAAGGAAAAAGAAGCAAGACAAGATTAAAAATCTTGGGACAAATAATATATGAATATTTATTTACCATGTATAGATGGAGATTTAACTATTTTCTTTACCAAATCAGAACCATCCATTTGTTTTTTTCTTCCCATTTCCCCCTGCCTGCTACATAAAAGGACTCAATGAATAAGTGAAAATTTAGGCAGTTAGAGGAGAAAATGGGTAAGTAAAGGATGTAAATAATTAATATCATTTATTTTAAGAATAAAGCTTATCACAGTCTTAGTACAGTAACTTTTTGTCTACATAGTGACTTTAACTTAACTATATTTCCATGGGGATTACTACTTGTACAGAAAACCAAATCTATTAATATTTAATCAAAATGGCCAATTCCAAATTTTTAGATAAAAATCAGTCTCACAGATCCGTTCTTTCATTTTAAAAAAATGATGGATCCAGGACTTCCCTGGTGGTCCAGTGGTTAAAAATTCACTCGCCAATGTGAGGGACATGGGTTCAATCCCTGGCCTGGAAATACACCTCATGCCACAGAATAACTAAGCTTGCATACTACAACTACTGAGCCCATGCACTCTATGGCCCCTGCTCTGCAACAAGAGCAGCTATGGCAATGAGAAGTCTGTGCACCTCAATGAAAGAGAAAGTCTGTGCACAGCTATGAAGACCCAGTGTAGCCAAAAATAAGTTAATTAAGTTATTTAAAAGTATGGATCCTTCTACTTCAGTTCTAAGTTATGAATTCTTCATTTTATGATCATTCAGCTGAAACATATGGCAAAAGCATAGAAAGTCTTTCCCAGTTAGTACTATATATAACATAATTTTACACTTACAAATTAATAGATTATATTCCTGTTATAGTTCTCTCCAGGAATTCTTTATTTAAGTGACATACTTTAAAAAGAAAAAAAAAATGCTGTTATGCATAATGTTGTATACAGGTTTCATAGCATTCATATAATACAATATATGTCTTAATAAGCAAATCCATATGTTACATATTAAGGAAAACAACTGATATTAAATAGAATTAAGTGATTTAAAATATTTTCCAATTGAATTGTCTGAACTGATATAAACATGGCCTACTCCTAGGGAAGGACCTCCTTTCCTTCATCTAATACCACACCATCATATTTTTTGATGCAGTACAAAACAAATTACAAAACGATCAGTATACTGGGGATTAAAATACAGCAGCTCCTTTTTTTTTCTTTTCATTAGTTCATTAAGTTGCTGCTGCCTGGTCCCCATTATACAAGGCTGATAGAGGAAAACAGTGATCCTTTCCATATAATATTAGATAAGTACTCAAAAGACATTATAAAATCCTAAGGAAATATTGCTAGACTGAGGCTCTAACCCTATAGATTGGCAGTGAGTTAGATGGAATTCAATATTTAATTTTACATAGTTTTCCTGTAGTTTTCATTATTCATATTTAAAATTTGAGAAAGAAATGTAAATGCATGACAGTAGGATGCAGTTTCATTGTCTTAGTAAAACTATTGGGAACTTCCCTGGTGGTTCAGTGGTTAAGAATCTGCCTTACAACGCAAAGGACACAGGATCAGTTCCTGGTTGGGGAACTAAGATCAAACAACTGAGCCCATGGCCTGCAACTACTGAAGCCTGTGTGATCTGGAGCCTGTGCGCTGCAACTACTGAGCTGATACACTCTGGGGCGCATGCACCACAAGAGAGCCCACATGCCACAACTAGTGAGCCCAGGCGCCCAAAGTAGAGAGTCTGCAAACTGCAGTGAAAGATCCCACATGATGCATCGAAGAGCCCATGTGCCACAACTAAGACCAACACAGTCAAATATAAAATAAATATAAAAATAAATAAACTATGAGGTCTTAGTACATTATGTTTGTGAATGAGGTGATTACTATATCCTACACACTCCGATATGCAACAGAAAGTCAAGAATAAGGAATATTTGAGATAAAAGAGAATAAGAGATGGATCTAGCCTTTTGATTTTATAGTCCAGATGGTGAGAAGTCCATGAATAAAATATATCAATCTAACTGTTGGACAATGACACACATTCTGTATATGAGCAAAACCACTAGTTTTTATAGTAAGGTTGAAGAGTATTTCAAAGAAAAGTTGATATTTGAGCTGCGCTTTACAAAAGCATAAAAAAAAGCGTTCTAGTTATGTCTCATAATATTGCAAAAAATCAACTACTTGCTAAAACTTTAATGATATTAAATAGAAATAACTGATTTAAAATATCTCCCAACAGAGTTGACTGAATTGATATAAATACAACCTAGAGCTATCTAAAGGCCTTCTTATCTTCAGCTAATACCACTCATTGTCACATCTTTTTAACCCAGTACAAAACAAATTACACAGTGGTCAGTATGCTGGAGAATAAAATAGAGTGGCTCTTTTTTTCACTAGTTAATAAATTTTAACTTAGTATTAAAATCAACATACTCAGTTTATCTCCAATTGTTTTATTTTTAAAAGCTCAACTGTTCTATGTAAAAAAAAAATTAAGCGTGTGTTTAAATTTAATCATAAATAAACATATGTTTAACAAATGTCACCAACTTCACCCAAAATCATTAACTCCAGCATCTGAAGTAATGTCCTGCTATTTTCCAACATTTAAGTACAGCTGAACTTCAACTATGTAATAAAATACTATACTTCAGACCTAAGCATACATTCTTTTCATTTCTGTCTAGTTGCTACAGGGCACAGCTATTCATATCTGCAAAGCCTGTTGGATTTGCATGTGAGGGGAGAATGGGTGAAATAAAGGTTGCATCACAAGAAAAAGCATGAAGTACAATAGAATAGAACAAGAGAACGATTGTCTGAGGCACCTCTTTCGTACACTGCATGGATTGTGAGCGTCCAGTTCTTTTCCAGATATTTATCAAGGGCAGTTAACTATCATTCTTTTTGTTGTAGAAAATAAATGGATAGGAGTGGGGAAAGATGTCATGAGTAGGGAAGAAAGTTATGTGAGGAATGAAGGGGGAGGACGACGGGAGGGAATAACTTACCAAGGTTCTTTAAAGCATGCAAGTTAATGACCTTGCACATTTTATTCACACTTACACTTTCCAACCTTCAGAGAGACAAGACTTGTGACAATGTCAGAGTCTGAAAAGATTAAAGGAAGATGTCTTTTAAACTCAAAAGTTTAAAAAGGGTAAAAATAAAATGGAGCAATCTTCGGAATCTTTGTAGAGAAAAGGAGAAAATATATATGTGTCTATAACTTGGGTATCAAAATTGCAAATGTTTTACAAAACCACTATATGCATAGGTTACCCACTCTAGTATTCTTGGGCTTCCCTTGTGGTTCAGATGGTAAAGAATCCACCTGCAATGCAGGAGACCTGGGTTCAATCCCTGGGTTGTGAATATCCCCTGGAGAAGGGAAAGGCTAACCACTCCAATATTCTGGCCTGGAGAATTCCAAGGACTGTATAGTCCATGGGGTTGCAAAGAGTCAGACACGACTGAACGACTTTCACTTCACTTCAGTATACATCCAAATGTGTAAGTGACTATAACCAAGAAATTGAGAATAAATTTAGCTTTTCTGGTCAATATATAAGTTAATAAAATTCAACAATAGCTTAGGATATCTTTATAGGAAGTCATGGGTGGACACTATCAGGAAAAACATACTAACTGAAGAGATCAATTAGAATCTTATCAATTTTAACACATTCAAAAAACTTACATGTTTATATATATATATAATATGTGTATACATACTAATGTATATGAATAAAATTTAGAATCAACATTTGACAGACATTTCATAAACTTACTCCAAATTTACAAACAGTCGACCAATAAAATCTTTCCATAAGACATGTCAACATATTAGATATATTAAAACAGAGATAAAAATTTTAAATTGTTTTTAACTAAGCATATGAGGACAAATCACAATTTTTTATATTTAAGAAAATGTTAAAACTAGCTATACTAACTTGGTTCTCAAAACTACATAATTATTAATAGAAAAATTTAGTTCTCCACTATACTTGCTAACTTAGAACAAATTCAGATTCTAGAATGAGATAAGACTATACAAATTCTAGCTCTGACATTTTCTAGTTGTGTAACTTGGGGCAAATCACTTAACTCATCAGAGTTAAGAGAGTTTAGCTAAAAAACAAGATTAATATAGACCCACCTACATGACTGTGTGAGGATTATGTAATTGTATAACAGTTATAACTCTATGGTGACTAGTTCCTACGTCTTTCACTCACCCCCTCCTTCAAACAGACTCAATTCATAAAAATCTGTTTTGAAAAGAAAGAATCAAACTCATAACCTCCTAATTAAGGCCTTTGGGACAACAGAGATGTGCAAAGAATCTCAATAGAAGATAAAAGTTCAAATAAACTTTGCAAACTTCTTCTGCCTCCAATAGTTGATAAACATTTTTTAAAGGCCCACATGGCTATCTACCAATTTTACTTACTGATAGAGCAAGCAAAACAATTTTCAAAAGCAGATAACATATGATTATTGTTCATTTTTTTCAGTAAGATCATTATTTAAAGATGTTTATTTCATTAGAGGATTCCCAAGTGGCACAATGGTAAAGAATCTGATTGATAACCACCAATTGATATTAGCCTAATTTCTTTTGTTTCTGAGATTTGTGATAAGGACTTTGCCATTTCTTCATATAACAAAGTTGGTATGATTTCAATATTTCCATATGATTACTGTTATCAGGGTTTTTTGTTTTTTTTGTTATTTCAAAATTTTTTCAATGCTTTTATCTATCAGATAAATGGATTCAAATATTACAGAAAGATCAGGAATGAGAATGAGGACTAATAGACTTTATTCATTTTTAGGATATGTAAACCTAATTTTTCAATATTCAGACATGTCTAAAACAGAGACAGA
Organism: Cervus canadensis; assembly: GCF_019320065.1. Classification (NCBI taxonomy): domain Eukaryota; kingdom Metazoa; phylum Chordata; class Mammalia; order Artiodactyla; family Cervidae; genus Cervus; species Cervus canadensis. Next base: position 33,993,899 of record NC_057409.1, on the reverse strand, counting down.
GTATTTGAGAAAATATTCTCTGTCTTCTTTCCAAAATCATGAATTGCAAAGATTCTATAATGTCACAGATATAACTCTATTTCTTAATTTCTATAACTTACTACAGTAAGGCACTAGAAAATTGACAATTTCTCTTTTTTTCCACTGAGAAGACAGATTAATTTAAGATGATTTCTCTTTCACACAACCCAAAACATGCTGTCAGACTGAAACACTCTCTGACTGCTTAGCATGAAAATGCCAATTTGAAAAGCTAGCTATTATCCAAGAAGGCTGCCCATACTGATATCTTGTAGAAAAGACTATTTGTGCATAAACTATACACATTGTTAGCATCTGTATAAGAAGAGAAAAACTTTTGATGTGTGAGCTCCTTTAGAAAGGTGAAAATTGTTTTCACAACAAATAATATTTTATCTTTTTAAATAGCTTAATAATTCCCATGAATCTAAGAACTCGTTCCTTACTCAAAACTTTTAACTTCTGGTAGATAGAATCTATTAACTTTATATTTCTTCAAGCATCAGCTGCAGAACCAAAACATCAAACAGGAGTGATGTAATAAGTACTATGAAAGAGCTCACTAACTATTCTGTGAAAACTTAGTACATCATTTTTAATTCTGAGGTCTGTTTCCATGTCAACAAGTAAAGCAACTGAACTTAGAATTGTAGAATCAAAAAAGATCTTAACAAAAATTGAGTTTTTCTCTTTTTCCTTTATTTTTCAAATTGAAGCATAACTGGTTTACAGAATTTTGTTGTTTTCTGTCAAATATCAACATGAATCAGCCTAGGTATACGTATATCCCCTCCCTCTTGAACCTCCTCCCATTACATAACATGTCAGGGAAAAAAAAAATGACCATCATCTCAGAACTTATTTTAGAGAGAATCACCTGTGGTACACATTCTAAAACAAAATGCCTAGTGCCAATGTTAAGTCACTAAGAAATAATCTTAATTTAGCAAGGCATATTTGATCCAAGTTATGAAAAATTATTGATCCTCCTTCCTTTGGAGTTTAACCACAGCTTAACATACCCTGCTGCCATATTTGACATTGAAGACCTAACTTTATTCATGAAAATATAAGGAACTATTTTCACATGATGTTAATTTCTCATTTTTCTCCCACCTCTGACAATCTGATCACTTTGAAGGGCTTATCATCCAACACCCTGTGTGTTTCCCTGGATGTGTAGCTTCAATCACCCATTAGATATCCTTCCCTTCTCTCATGAGATGATTTCATGCATTCTCTTGGTTTTAATTATCACCCATGTCCTGATGATTTCCAAATCTTTATCTTGGGCTCTGATCTTTCCCCTACATTATAGACTCAAGTACCTAACTGCTTAACCACATGGATATCCCCAGGCATCTCAAACTCAAAATGTTAAATTTCTATCATCTTCTTAACCCTGCACTACCTCCCACTCTGGCCATCCCTACAGAAGGTATCCGTCTCTAGCTCTGAGACATCCAAAGAACTTTCCGTAATGATGAAAATGTCTTGTATCTGCACTCTCAATATCACAAGAGCTACTAGCTACTAGCTACTAGCCACATATCTTCCTGACCATATGAAATGAAGCAAGAGAGGAAATGAATGAGAAAGTGACTGTTTCATTCTGGCATTTTAAATTTCTTCCCCTGAAAGAAAAAAGGTACCAGTGTGTATAAAATTCCTGCTGGTTTCCATTACCAAAGTTAGGAGAGAAGGAAAAAGACTGTGGGTAAAACATAAAACCATAGTAAAGAGAAAATTCTAAACCTCAAAGGCCATGTTTTTTAAAACTTCATTGGAGAGAGAAATGAATGAAAAAAGTGCAAATTTTAGAAATGTTAGTTACAGAGCAACAGAGAATACCGGTTTTGTTTTTATCGTGTAAGAATAAAAGAACCAAAAAAGATTTTATTGTTAAAAGTATAACACCTATTCATTTATTTATTTGACAGATATTTATTGAGTGCTTAAGGCACTCAATATTTAAGGCACCATACTAGGTTCTGGGAGTATGTGCTCGTGTGGTCAGTCTCTATGTCATGTCCGACTCTTTGCAACCCCATGGACCATAGCCCTCCAGGCTGCTCTGTCCATGACATTCCCAGACAAGAATACTGGAGTGGGTTGCCACTTCCTTCTCCAAGGGATCTTCCTGACCCAGGGATCAAACCTGTATCTCCTGCATTGGTAGATGAATTATTTTCAGCTGAGTCACTAGGGAAGCTTAGGTTCTGGATACCATGCAAGAAAGAAAAACAGACATCATCCTTGCCCTCGTGAATCTTCAATACAGTGGCTTTTCTCCCAGATTTTTTTTTTTCCTTTTTGGGTAAAAATTCAAGCTTATTCTACCCTTGAAGGAGAACTGGGAAAATAGAATCAGGGAAAAATAAGTACAAATATTTTTCTCTTGAGGAAACAGAGCTAGTTAAAGTAAACTGTAGTATACACTTTCTTTAGAGCATACACTCTTTGTTTAGAGCAAACACTAATCTTCAGTGTTTTGTTCTTATTAAATCTGATACGTTTTCTAGCAACCCTTTGAAACGAAAGAAAATGTAATTTTAAGAAACAGTTTCAAAATATTTCTCCTAACATAAGATGAAATTGGTATAAAGAATAATAATGAAATATACATTCACAATAACCTCTATATATTTAGTTTTTAAATAACTACAAAAAAAAAAAAACACCTGTATCACAGTTGTTAGAAAATATGGCATGCCTTAAATAGTATAAAGTATTTTTGAAGTACAAACACTGATGGGATAAATAGGGTATAAGATTAAGTGACAGGCAGAAGAAACAGAAATCTGTAAGAGCTGATTAATCATTACAGAATTATATTCTCAACTGATTGTTCTTAAGTATAAAAAGACTGTGTCTGCTGTTTATAAATACCACAGTGCTTCTTTCATTAGTTATCTTCTTCTATTAAAAAAAATAAAAAACAATACTGAGGTGATTAATGGTGAAGGTTAAGAAACAAATATTCTGTTAGGAGTTTTAAAATGCAGAACTAACTCAAAATTAAAATAACAATAAAAGTATAGCTATTTATACTTGAAGAATACAATTTTTACAGGATTTTTTAGGACAAAAAATGTGTTTTTTCACTTTATGTCAAAGCATTGAAAAAATATACATAGTGACAAAACTAAAAGATAATCATTGTTAGTGTATTCTACAATGTTATCAGAAAGTACCTGTAAACTCTACTTTTCCTTTTAACTAGAAAACAGAATCAATTATAATGGCATTTATTTTTTGGAGCTAAATGTTCCATATTCTACTGTACACGCCTTAAGATTTTATTATAACTGTGCCCCAAAGTCTATTTAGTTCAGCTCCTCACAGTATTCAGTTCTTACAGGCATGCCAATGAAATTTTCATAGAAATGTGTAATGATGTTCATTATACCAACTTCAAAGGGTAGGGTTACCTCAAAATAGCATAGTACACTATCCTTTAATGATCCTTCAGAGAGTAAATATTTTTAAATGTGTGTATAAATAATTCTTGAAACTATTAACTGTTTTAAATTAATAGAGACAGATGGTGTCTTTACTTTTTGGCTCCAAATATATTTGAATTTATTTTAAAATCATAAAACATGAATAATCCAAACAAAATTCTAAAATTAAAATTTTAGAGTCCTCCAATCAAATGACATTTCTGTACATGAATGTTTGGTGGTTTCATCTTTATTTACCCAGCCATGTTCACTGTCCTTTAAATCACTTCAACTCCTCCTTTCTGGACCATTACAAGATTTGTTAAATCTTCCTTGATATGTTACCACACAGAGTATCTCTCAGAAATGGATACCCCAAGCTTTAGACCAAGGTGATGATGAGTTTTACTTACTTTTAACATCTTTCTTCATGATTTTCCTTTGATAGCTCTAGAATTAATATTGTTAAATCACTACCTATCAGCCTTTGGTATAATATGACTTAATTATCTCTAAATCTTTTAATACCACATTAAACTTTTTTCAATTAGCTCAAATGATTTTTCCCTTGAAACATTTTTTTTTGTCCAGAAATATTTGAAGTGATGAAAGTTTTGAGCCTGAAGATGATTTTAAAAATAGAATATTGACAAGATCAATTTTTCCATAGAGCACTCTAGGAATATCACTGAGGTTTTTTTAATCACTCAGGTGTAATAACATTATTATTTATTATATATAAAGTATTCATTACATAATTATCTTTTATTTTATACCATAAAGTAATGGGAACTAATCATCAATTGTTCTTCTTATTTTGGCTCCCAAAGCCATTTATTTAATAATTTGCTTCAACAAATATTACTGGATACCTACCAGGTATTGAGAATTGTGGTGCTGGAGAAGACTCTTGAGAGTGTCCCTTGGATGAGTCCCTTGGACAGCAAGGAGATCAAACCAGTCAATCCTAAAGGAAATCAACCCTGAATATTCATTGGAAGGACTGAAGCTGAAGCTCCAATACTTTGGCCATCTGATGAGAAGAACTGACTCACTGGAAAAGACCCTGATGCTGGGCAGGAGAAGAAGGGGGCGACAGAGGATGAGATGGTTGGATGGCATCCCTGGCTCAATGGACATAAGTTTGAGCAAACTCTGGGACACAGTGAAGGACAGGGAAGCCTGGTTCGCTGCAGTTCCTGGGTTGCAAACAGTCGGGCATGACTGAGCGACTTAAGAACAGCTACTGTGTGCTGCATACACTGTCGTGTGCTGAGCATAGAAGACAAGGCAGAAACATTCAGAAAGCAAATGAGTGTGAGCAAGAGAGAAAGGTTACAACAAATAAGTGTGATACTATAATAGCTTTTAAAAGTAGCATTCAATGGCTGCAAAATTCATTTACTTCTGGGAATGGGGAATCAGGAAAAGTGAATGATACACACTGTATATTTAGCTGGGTTTTGAGATGTATGCAAACATCTTAACAAAATACCTGGTGAAGAGAGGTGGAGCAAGAGGAAGAGCAATGAGGGTATACAATTGAGAAAGTATAATTTAGAAATTCTATGACAGATGAAATGTGTTGAAGAAAGCTGAATAACCCAGCAGGCACATAATATAGGAATCAAGTATGGATAAAAAGGACGATGAATCTCTGAAAAGCAAAAATACAGACAGGCTGTAAAGGACTGTCCAGGTTGTTCTTAGAAGTTTGTATTTGATTCCTATCCAGGCAGTGGAGGATTTTAGTGCAAGAATCCACATTCAGGTCTTCATTGGGAAAGTCACTTAAACACAGTACAAAATAGGCTTCAGGGCAGAGGCTGGAGGGATCCAGTTTGGAATCAAAGGACTATCACAATATTTCCAGATCGCAACTGCTGAGAAAACAAAAGGGAGGGAAGCAATTGAGCGGAGGAGAAAAAAATATAGAAACAAAATTACTAAACTTGAAGACAAGAAGGAGGCATGAAAAATCAAATATGATTCAAAGCTTCCCAGTTTAAGTAACAGATAACTGAAATAGGAAAAAAAGGAAAAAATTTCATGAGTGTCTTAAAGACAGAACATATGCTATTCATCTTTAGATCTGCTGTGTAACACAGGCATATTACAGACATTTAAATGGCTGCAAACTAATAAGTCACATTCATTTTTTGCAGTTAGTCACTTACTACAGTCTCCATATTTTCACCCATAAATCTGGTTTTCTAGATGACCAAAGTATAGAACTGTTTTAAGCATAATTAGAAGTCTGACTGGTAAGTTTGAACAGGATGAAGTTTGGTACCATATATTGGAATGGTTTGGAGTCATATATCAAAATGCCTTAATCTTCATATATAAGGACATCATTAGTTCATGTTCTTTGAGTTAACTTTTTCTTGAATGGTACTAGATTTGCACAAAATATTTCCATAGTCTCACTTTCAGGCAGTTCTTTCCAGATAATATATAACTTAAGTTAGCTAAGGGAAGTCACGGTGACAATCGTTGGTATTAAAACATATATATGTTTAAATATACACGTATATATAACTGGGCCATATACTCATCACATTATTGACTTTCTTTGTTATGAACAGTAAATTTATTTCATCTGTCATAGAATTTCTAAATTATTTTTAGGTATTAAACTTTAGACATGAATAGGTTTATTTGATAGGGAAAAAAACAAAAGATCCAAAATATTATTCTGCATTAAAATTCTCATATGTGGTAAGATCATATGATATCCCAATACTGACAACATAAGAGGCACAAACTAATTATTTCGTGCGTGTTCCCAGCCAGTCTCATGCAGTCAGCTACAGGACTCAGTTCAAAAGGTGATTAATTGGCCCCTGTTTCATACTGCAGAATTACCAGCCCATCTATGGTACATGCAAAGACACTGAGAAATTTTAAATTTGAGCTTAATCAAATTCTCTAGATATTAAACGTAGAGAAATAACGGGAAGGTTAATTGCCATTGAAACCTTCACTGAGGTAGAACAATTTCCTATTGGCTCTTATCCAATGATATACTCTGTACACAATACCTGTCGATCAGCAGTCAACACCTCTGGAGGTGGAATATAGAAACTGCCTCCTTTACTTAACTAGTTGGAGTGATTTGACAAGGATTAGTTATGCATGAGAGGGTATCAGTAACCCCAGGAAGTCTCAAAATAATGACTCTCCTTCTTATCCTGCAATCCAATCATCTTAGCTAGGAATGACTGAAATGTTTAATTATTACATGGAAATCAAGGAGGCTATTTTGTTCTACTTTTTCCACAATTGTCTCACATTTTTAAGTAGATTTTTTAGCAACCTCCAAAAACACTGATATATTTCTACATCTAGATAGATAAATTTATTATACTAAAATTTCTCTTTCTCTTTTTAGGCATAAGAGAATATTTTCAAACAAAGTTCCATTCCAATAGAATAATTTTGCAGTCATTTTAGGATTGTTGCTGTTGTTCTATATATTGATAAACAGGTAACAACAGTTGTTGTTTTTTCATGGCATTTCTGAGATTAATATTTTTATAATTCAGCATGGTAGATATCAGTTTAGCAGCCTGAGAATCACTTGGGGAATTCACCTTTCTATAATCATTTTCACATTTTAAGGCTCAAACATACTTTCAAGGAGTTCTACTTGTAAAAACACCCATTCCTGTCAAGTAGTAATTCAAACTGACCTAGAAATACACTATACATTTTAGGCAACTATGTCAGTTTCCTAGAAGGACATTTTGAGTCCTTCCAAATCATGTTTTAGTAACCTTTAGAATTTTAAATGTTTCTTTCTTCTCAAAATAAGCGGTGGTCAATTAAAAACTAATTTTGCAAACAGCAATGATGTTTTACACACAGTAGGCAGTCAAAATGGGCTTCCCTGGTGGCTCAGATGGTGAAGAATCCCTGGGTTGGAAAGATCCCCTGGGCGAGGGCATGGCAACTCACTCCAGTATTCTTGCCTGGAGAATCCTCATGGACAAAGGAGCTTGGCATGAAAAGAGTCTGACAAGACTGAGTGATTAAGCACAGGAAGTCAAAATATTTGTTTAAATTAATTAGTAAAAGTTCACTGAAGTACTGAAAAAGGGCAACATGGGGCTAAGAAAAAATATTAGAAAGCAACATTTAAATGAATGCAAATTGAGAGCCAGCAGACTACTGGAAATATTAACAATTTAAAAATGTCAACCAAACCAGGTTCTCATCTAATCTTGCCACCACTTAGCTCTGTGATAAGTCACATGCTTAAATGTAAAAGTGAAGCAAAGAGTATTATAATGTCAAAGAATGAAAACAGGGAGGCTAGGAAATAAGATGCCTTGGTTCACAGTCCAGCATTTATATTAACCTCTCTGGGCTTGTTTTCTCATTTTAAAGTGAGAGAATTGAACTAGATGACCCTCTTACTTCCTTTTCATCTCTAGAACATAATAATTTCATGAAGAGGACCATAAGTAATGGCATGATCAAAATTGCTAAGGGTTAATCCCTGAAAACTTTCTAAGCTTGGTTTTAATTGAAATTTTCTGGAAAAGGCTAATACGAATAAGCTAACAGGGAAAATTACAGCAATAGGCACAGTCCACCTATTGGTTGAATGAATGAAGAAGTAGAAATAGAATATACTTAGTTATATTTTATGTCGCTTTTTAATTTATAAAGTGTTTTCCCACAAATTATGCATGAACATTAGCTTATGAAGATAAGAAAACTTCACTTAGGTCCTTTCTTATAAATGCATCCTAAAAACAAGCCTTTGAAAAACTTAACCAGGATCTTTTTACCCAGGATCATGAAAACATTTAAAAGGCAAAGCCATATATCAAAGTTAATCACTTGAGGTCTAGCCCATATTCCAGTCTTACCCATAACTATCTGACTCAATCAGAGTCTTTTTAGCACTTCCTATTTTCCTGCTTCTCCAGGCTTCCTAACTACAATATTAAATACATTTTGTGCTTTTTACCACTTGTACTTCAATTAGTATCCTTTATGTGTGTCAAACACAGACTTTTTATCCCTCTCTTTTTTCTACTACATTTTCTTTTCTAGCCTAGCTTGCCACAATCACTCTTTGCTTGTATTTTAAATTCCATATCTCATTTAAGAGTGATACAAAAATGTTAACATTAAATCTAAAATGGAGCCTGGACTTGAGAATACACCAAGCAGGCAAAACCACTTAAGCCACGTAAGCAAAACTGATTTTAGCTTATTTCATGAACATAAGTGAAACTTTACTTAGGTTATTTCTTGTAAATGCAAATGTAAATTCTCAGACAATCATAAAAGAAACAAGTCATCTTCCTAAAACTGATAATTACGTTTAACCAATCCCCTGATCTCTGGAAATCCCCATCATAACAACCAATCACTGCAAAGGTTAACAAGTTCCTCATTTCACTTTATAAGCTATTGTGTAAAACTTCACAAGCCTATGATTTACATTAGTTTTTGTTTTTGAAAGCTTCCAGTTTGCAAACTGTTCTTAAATGCAGAGTAAACTTTTACTATAAACTTACAATAAATACTATTTATTGATTTGGTGGTTTTAATTTGCTACTTCTTGAGTTCTGACAATAGATAGTAAATTCAACTTAATACTATTAACATATTCAACCAACCAAGGGCAAAGAAATGATAACTAAAAATTTTAAGTGCGATTAGGTATAAGAACCAGACTTACCAACTTCTACAGACCCTAAAGGTACTTAAAACATCCTAAGAATTCCTGGCTTTATTATTTTTTAAATAAAACATTTAATAACAATATTAAAGAAACTACTATAGAATTCTAGAAGTTTAAAAATATTACATTTTCTACAATAGTGATTTTGTTGTTCTTTGAAACTTCATACTATTTTATCAGCATTAGATAATAGATTGCTTTCTTTTGAAGGTAGGACTGAAAACTATCAGTTAAAAAGGGAGTTAAAAACATCTAACATAACTTAAAATTCAGTGTAACCATTTAAACATTATAGAGTCCTTAAAATCATGCCATATTACCAATGTTTAAAAAACTGATCAATGGTTACAACTGATTCTTCTTAGGAAAACAATTATTATCTCTCCATTACATCAGTAGGTCAATGCTGATTTGTAGATAACCAAAGGAATCACTTATTTTTCCAAAATATTAACTGTTTCAATAGTGAACTTAAAAAAAAAAAAAAAAAGATGGAATCTCCAAACCCTTCCTCATAGTGGCTTTTTCAATTTATATTCCCACCAACAGTGCAAGAGAGTTCCCTTTCCTCCACACTCCCTCTAGCTTTTACTGTTGTAGATTTTTTGATGAGGGCCATTCTGTCTGGTATGAGGAGACTGGGATGGACATGTGTAAAACAGCTAGCTGGAGAGAATAGGGAGCTCAATTTGTATAGTCCAGGGAACTCAGCTTGGTGCTCTGTGGTAACCTAGATGGGTGGGAAGGAGGGGAGTAGGTGGGAGGAAGGCCCAGAGTGAGGGGACACATGTATACACATAGCTTATTCACTCTGTTGTACAGCAGAAACCAACACAACAGTATAAAGCAAATATTCTTCAATTAAAAAAAAAAAGATGGATCAAAAAAAACAAACATCCAATAAATTATATTCTTCATATCATTCAATGAATTAAGGAAGAAGTTTTTAAAGTCTACATATGAACTAATACTTTCACTTTTTAATTGTTCATATAATAATGGCATTTTTCAACTAATAACATCATAGTGTTCTAACTACTATAATTAGCATCATCTTACTATTTATAGATGCAGCATAAAATAATGCTCTGAATATTTAGGGTCAAAAGTACATCAGTTTCTAAAATGAAACCATTATGCATGTTTTGCATATGAATATTGCTCAAAATAGTATGATTTCTGAGAATTAGGCACTTGGAAACACTTGGGGACAATGAGCAAATAGAGTTATATTCTTTTGGGTTTCCCTGATGGCTCAGATGGTAAAGAATCTGCCAGCAATGCAGGAGACCTAGGTTCAATCCCTGGGTTGGGAAGATAGCCTGGAGAAGGAAATGGCAACCCACTCTAGTATTACTGCCTGGAGAATCCCATGGATAGAGTCTTGTGGACTACAATCCATGGGATCACAAAGAGTTGGACAGGACTGAGCAACTTTCACATTTTTATATGGTAAACTTTCATTTAATGTTTGCCCCTATGACTTCACTACATATATATTACTGCCACTTTTTGACTGCAACTTCTACTTCAAAGTAAAATGACTGTCACTTGTTAGTTGCAATTTTTTGTTGCTGTTTAGACGCTAAGTGATGTCCAACTCTTTTGTGATCCCACGGACTGTAGCCTGCCAGGCCACTCTGTCCATGGGATTTCACAGGCAAGAATACTGAAGTGGATTGTCATTTCCTTCTCCAGGGGATCTTCCCAACCCAGGGATCGAACCAAACCCAGGTTTCTTGTGTCTCCTGTATTGGCAGGCAGATTCTTTACCACTGAGCCACCAGGAAAGCCCAATGGCAGTTCTAAAGAGATGTTCATGTGTCTTGGTTTTCAACTATGCTTAGCACCACAAGTTTTTCACATTCTCATTTCCCAGGTTACTGCTTTCCAAAGACAATCTTGCACAGGTAAATACCTTGCAGATTTGTTAATGGTATTAATGTTTTTAACGTTTTGGGAAAACACTATCTCAAATTCGAGATCAATGTATTGATTTGCATATTCTTATTTTTAACAAATATACATGCATTCAGATTCTCAATGCCTTCCATAACATAGTCTCACCATAGATACTCAACTGTTTTCTTTCAACCTTTCTAATCCTACAGTGAACTAGTTTTAAGGTTTGGGGCACATCTTATGTTTATTCTTGTTTCTAATATATTCTCTATGTTCTTCTTTCTGGATGGAACACCAGCTTTCTTTAGCTCTACTTATTTCAATACAGTAACCTTAGGTTAAGCCAAACTGAACTTTAGAAGACTGTAGTTCATACTGATCCTGGCATTCTCTGAAATTCAACTGCACATATAGTCTGCAATACCACATATATTTACAATAAACTGTTTTTTGTTTTAGGTATGTTTGTTATACCTCTACAAGTAAATTGTAAATTTCTTGTGAGTAGAGTTTAAGTCTATCATTGTAAGATTTGTTGTTACCTGCTCCAGGCCAAGATATGTATGTATGTGTGTTAGTCACTCAGTCGTGTCTGATTCTTTGCTACCCCATGGACTGTAGCCCACCAGGCTCCTCAGTCCAGTTTTAAATCCTTATACTGTTTCAACAAAAGCAAAAATTATTTTCTGACACATTCAGCCAGGGTATGGGGCCAGATTCTCTGTGCTTCACCCAAGTCATAGGCTCATCATCACTGACTCCACTGTAGATGAATATCTGTCTTATCTGGGGGAACTACTTTCTACTTACTCCAACTATGTGATTCAAGTAAGGGTTGCTTATCACAGTTCTAAATCCTCCTAACAATAGGTTTTAAAAATAATGAGACCTGAGCCAATCAGAGACATTTCCTGGAGATTTTCCAACTGGTATTAAGAAAAAGAAAGAAATCTGAAAAAAAAAAAAGAAAGAAAGAAATCTGAATAACAAAGTTTAGAAGATACAGGACTGAAAGCTGGTGGAAATTATGATTTCACTCTACAGAGAAAGTTAATCTGGGAGACTAAGACTATCATGAATGAGAAAGACAGATAGATGAAAAGTTAGAAGAGTGGTTTGTAGCAATAATCTAGTTTTAGATTCGTTTATCTCTGAGGCCCAAATATGCCCTTGCTCTTCCAGTAGATGAATAACTGGAACCCTTTGTGGACACACATCCAAAGGTTAGCAATCTGGGAGAAGAGAATATAGATTATTTTAATGTCTTTCTCTTTTAGGAACTACATGTTCTAAATTTAGGTCAAGGAACACATATCACTTTGGTAAAAAGTAGCAGTTAGAAATAAAAGCTCTTTTTTTTGTTTGTTTTTTTCTTCTTTAGCCACACCTTACTGCATGAGGAACTTCCAGTGGAAGATCAGAGTCTTAATCACTGAATCACCAGGGACACCCCATTCATTTCACATGTAAATGATGGTACTATTCATAAACAAAATAGTATAATAGATTAGATTATCGACTCTCTCCTCTAAGTAATCTGGATAGTTTATATAGAAAGATGAGAAATTCTATGCTTGGCCTAGACCAAGAATAACTTAACTATTCATGTGAATGTCAGGTAAGATTAAAGTGATAACATGAGCAAGAATGAGAGCAGTTTACCTTCAAGGTAAACTTCTGATGCAACATTTTGACTGGAGACATAGTTCACAAAGAAAGATAACTGAAATGGTGCCTCTACCTCTAAAATTCATCTTTCTACTTGAATCAAATTTAGTATCTGACATTTATAAATTTAAGAAATTTTCCATGCAGTTTCAAGAAATGTACTCTTATTTAAGAAACAGTATCATTTCAGTCTATATTCTTTAATACAATTCTAACAAAGAGATTTTTACACAGTCATCAACTTTAGTCTTCAGGTATCAGGTTCCGTCAACTCAAGAAACAGCTACCTATCAGTGATTATGTACATTTTAGATTCAGTTTCTTATTTCCAAACTATAGATAAAATCACATCACATAATCACTCATTATTACAGATTTTTGTACATGGCACAGTTCAGTTCAGTTTAGTCACTCAGTCGTGTCCGACTCTTTGCGACCCCATGAACCGCAGCACGCCAGGCCTCCCTGTCCATCACCAACTCCCGGAGTCCACCCAAACCCATGTCCACTGAGTCGGTGATGCCATCCAGCCATCTTATCCTCTCTTGTCCCCTTCTCCTCCTGCCCTCAATCTTTCCCAGCATCAGGGTCTTTTCAAATGAGTCAGCTCTTCGCATCAGGTGGCCAAAGTATTGGAGTTTCAGCTTCAACATCAGTCCTTCCAATGAACACCCAGGACTGATCTATTATGCCACCTTAAATTTAAGTACCAAAGGTGAGAATATATTTTAAACCTGTAAATCTGTAAACAAAGATTGGTTCTGTACTCCTCTGGTTAAAAAAAGAACTTTTATTATGTACCAATACACTTAGTAAATACATAGAATTGGGCATTAATATTTTATTAACTTGACTACAAAAAGAAAAATAAGCTAATATTTAATTTTACCATAGGGTTAAAGTAATATGACTTTGATATAGTCATATTAAACAGATGATTTTTAAATAACTCACATTCCAATTTCATACTGTTGACTAATATAAGATTGCATCTTATAGTTCTGAAGAAATTCCTGATTAATGTAGAAATATAACAATCAATTACAATTACGAATTTGTCTGAAATACTCTTGCTATTATTACTACCACTAGCACAACATCAACATCTCTGCAACACGGAAACCAGTGTGAAGTCATCCAGTGCTACAATTTTGCTTCACAGAGCAGTCTTTTCTCTCCTCTACAAAGAAATAACCAAACTATTTCAGTGGAAAAGAACACTCTTTCACTTTTTTGAGGCATAATTGACAAATATAATTAAAAAGTATTTAAAGTATACATCATGGTTATTAGATATATGAATACAGTATGAAAGGATTCACAGTATCTAGTTAATTAACACTTTCATCACCTCACCTATATTTAAAAAAATTTGTTAAGAACATTTAAGTTCCATTCCCTTTGCAAATTTTAATTATATAGTACAGTATTATCAACTATAGTTACCATGTTGGCATTAGAGCCTCAGACTTTATCTTGTAGCTGAAAGTTTGTGCTCTTTGACCAGCCTCTCCCCAGCTCTTGGCAACAGAGTTTTCTAGTCTCTAATTCTTTGAATTTGACGTTTATGCTTTTTTTTTCAACTTTTCCTTAAGATTCCAAAGATAAGTAACATTACACAGGACTTGTCCTTCTCTGTCTGGCTTATTTCACTTAGCATAAAGTGCTAAGTGCTCCCTCAAGGTCTATCAAAGTTTTCACAAATGGCAGGATTTCCTTCTTTCTCATAAGAGATTACTATTCCATTGTGTCTATTGGTGTATATTTGGGGTGTGTGTGCGTGTGTGGTATGTAAGTGTATGAAAGTGAAGTGAAAGTGTTAGCCGCTAAGCCATGTCCAATTCTTTGTGACCTCATGAACTGTGGCCCACCAGGCTCCTCCGTCCATGGAATTCTCCAAGCAAGAATACTGGAGTGGGTTGCCATTTCCTCCCTGCAGGGGATCTTCCCTGACCGAGGGATGGAACCTGGGTTTCCTGCATTGCACGTAGATTCTTTACCATCTGAGCCATCACGGAAGCCGTGTGTGTGTGTGTGTGTGTGTGTGTGTGTGTGTGTGTGTGTAGATTTGGTGTGTGTGTGTGTATATATATATATATATATAATATACATATATATTATATATATATATGTAGCATAAGAATCCAAACATTTCTTTGCTGCTATTCTGTTTCATTTCTTTTGAATATGAGGAACAGATTGCTTTAAAAAACTGTTCAGTTCAGTTCAGTTCAGTTCAGTTGCTCAGTCATGTCCAACTCTTTGCGACCCCATGAATCGCAGCACACCAGGCCTCCCTGTCTATCACCAACTGCCGGACTCCACCCAAACCCATGTCCATCGAGTTGGTGATGCCATCCAGCCATCTCATCCTCTGTCGTCCCCTTCTCCTCCTGCCCCCAATCCCTCCTAGCATCATTGGAAAATGATTTTCCAATGATTCAACTCTTCACATCAGGTGGCCAAAGTATTGGAGTTTCAGCTTCACATCAGTCCTTCCAATGAACACCCAGGACTGATCTCCTTTAGGATGGACTGGTTGGATCTCCTTGCAGTCCAAGGGACTCTCAAGAGTCTTCTCCAACACCATAGTTCAAAAGCATCAATTCTTCGGCAGTCAGCTTTCTTCACAGTCCAACTCTCACATCCATACATGACCACTGGAAAAAGCATAGCCTTGACTAGATGGACCTTTGTTGGCAAAGTAATGTCTCTGCTTTTTAATATGCTATCTAGGTTGGTCATAACTTTCCTTCCAAGGAGTAAGCGTCTTTCAATTTCATGGCTGCAGTCACCATCTGCAGTGATTTTGGAGCCCAAAAACATAAAGTCTGACACTGCTTCCACTGTTTCCCCATCTATTTCCCATCAAGTGATGGGACCAGATGCCAAGATCTTAGTTTTCTGAATGTTGAGCTTTAAGCCAACTTTTTCACTCTCCTCTTTCACTTTCATCAAGAGGCTTTTTAGTTCTTCTTCACTTTCTGCCATAAGGGTGATATCATCTGCATATCTGAAGTTATTGGTATTTCTCCCGGCAATCTTGATTCCAGCTTGTGCTTCATCCAGCCCAGCGTTTCTCATGATGTACTCTGCATATAAGTGAAATACGCAGGGTGACAATATACAGCTTTGACGTACTGGAATATAAATGAAATATGTAGGACTTCCAAGGTGCTGCTAGGGGTAAATACCCCGCCTAACAATGCTGAAAATGAAAGTGAGGCAGATTTGATCCCTGGGTCAGGAAGATTCCCCTGGAGTCAGAAATAGCAACCCACTCCAGTACTCTTGCCAGGAGAATCCCAAGGACAGAGGAGCCTGGCCGGCTTCTGTCCACAGGATTACAGAGAGTCGGACATGACTGAGGGGACTTAGCACACAGCACTGCACAGTCACTTCTAAAACTGTTCCTTTTTTACTTATTACTGTGTCACTGCTGGTTTATTGGAACAGAAATCATAAGGAGGTTTAGTTTATTTTATATATTTTACATACATAAATTATTTTACTGGTAATTTATTAAAGGTATTACCACTGCTAGAGTATATTTAAAATTATATATATACATATTCTGGCAGTATTAATAGCATTAATAATTTACTAATTATACGTTTTTTTTTCTTTTAGTGATAGCCAATAATAAATCTAAATCACATTTATCCAATTATCCAGAAAGTTAACAAAGATAAAAGAGAGGTGTTAACACCTGTTGTCATCACCTCCCCTCATCTGAATTAGAGACAATGTTACTGGCAATTGAGAAACTTCACTACTTTAAGTGAGCAAGTCTATTTCTGTTATAAAAATCAGGAAATCCATTTGTATATCAAACATCTATTATTTCATAACTATATGTAATTTGCGTAATATGTAATCATGCCAAAGCTAATATATGTCAATCAAATACACTCACAAAATAAATTACTGTCAATTGTGAGTTTAATAAATAGGTATAATACATTATAAAATGTATATCCGTAAAAGTATGTATTCATTATTCAACTTGCCTACTGAAGAGAAAGAGGGGAAGCTAAAATGCACTGAAAAAAAACCTTAAGTATATTGACACCACAAACTTTTGATGTAAGCATTACTCCCTCCTTTGTACACTTAAGGAAGACGCTTAAGTACACTTAAGAGGTTCCAAAAGTGCACACAAATTGCACAGGATTTCACAACTAGAAAGCAGTATAGCTCATTTCAATCCAGATCTACTTGGCTCTAAAATCTTTCTTTCCTTTGCACTATTGCTTCCTAACCTCTCTTACTCCATATAAATAAATAAGCAGAAAATAAAGAAAAGTATTGAATGTGAGAATTTGAGACATCTGGAGTTCCACTGAAAAATCACCTACTTTAAGTAACTGTTAATAAAGGCAAGTGATGAAAGGTAGAAAATATATAAATGGAGAGAGCAGTGTTTCTCTTACTACCTAGTCTAAAGGAATAGGTTGGTTGTTTTAGTTTTAAACTGCCACTCTGCGATACTTTAAAAATATAATTACTAGAAAAAATCAATTACTAGAAAAATGATCATTCACTTGGATGTCACAGCAATTTTAAATTGGTATAAAAATTCCTAAATGCTTCCTCTCAATTTGTGTACTTATCTATAAGAAACCAGCACCAGCCTGTCTACCACACTTGAGTGGAACTGAACTAGAAGACAGGTAACAGAGGCAATAAATTTGATAAATATTAGCTTATATATTAGAAAATATTTTTCTGCACCTAGGTTTTATTAAAATTTTAAAAATTCCTGTGCTTCAAACAATTTGTTGCAAACACTTGTTACTTCATTAAGTTGCTTTTCATGGTAGTTTAGTAAAAAGAAAATAAAGGTATTCTTAAGGTTAAGAAAGTTGGTAACAGAATAAATTATATATTGTCTTACTGGAACAGGTAGATAAAAAGGCATAGACCTATCAACTTAGACAGCATTCACTTTTGTTCTGTGTATATACAAAAATTTATTAAGCATCAACATGAAACATCGCTAATTACTTGAGAATATGGTAATTATTATTCTTCAATTAAAATTATTCCATCTTCTTTCTAACAGGCTCAGGGCATATGATTTGTTCTTACTGAATATATTGATAAAAACAGCAATGGAGAAACAAGATGATTAATGTTCTATTTATCCTTTCTGTCAGAGCAAGCACATAAAAACAGGTTTCTATACTTGCCATTTTCCAAAATGTGGCAGAGGTTCATAATAGATCCCTAAATGCATTTTGACAAAGTGAAAATTTGTTTTACATCATGAGATTTGGGCACTGATTCTAGAAAAATGTGTAATTAAATGTAGAAAACAAAAACACAAAATAGATTTTTCCCAGAGCATAGTGACTAGCTTTGTGTAGCATACTATATAATGACATTGTTATTTAGTTTTTAATTTTCTTTTTCAATTGTTATTAACCATGGAGTACACTTAAGCATAATGGATAGAGTAATGATATTACTATTTACTGATTACTCTAAATAATTATCATTTTTTTGTAATTTGGGAATAAAACTATCTTATTACTTTTGATATATGGACAAAACTGTAGCTTACTAATAACGGAATTATCATTTGTTTAATATTTCCTACTCTCAGAGTGTATAAAGAACATCTAATAAGATTTTATGATAAAGTCTTGGATTAGTTAAATAGTATCTAGTAAAATATATGCAGTGCTCTTATTACTGTGAAAAAACAAATCTTTCATGACATCATGACACTGAAGTATTTTTATTTTCATACTAATTCTGAATAGAATAAAAGAGATAGCTTTGATAAATACTTTATAATAGCTAAAAAAAACAGTTCTACAAATTTCCTTAAATGACACTTCAACAGTTAACATAAAACAATACAAGAGTTTAAAAACCATGAAATACAAAATAAACATGCCTTTCAATTATTTTAGTGATAGCAATATTTCCATTTAATTGCCCAAACAGAGAAGACAATAAATTAAAGACAGGTGATGGAAAAGTTAATTAATAGGAGAATATGCCTCAGGCAAATACAGGCAAAACAGTGATTTATTAGAGTGTTTGCTCAGTAATGTCATAAATATGGTACACCGGCAAATAGTTCATTGTTGGAAAGATCCACTGGAGAAGAAAATGGCAACCCTCTCCAGTATTCATGCCTAGGAAATCCCATGGACTGAAGAGCCTCGCAAAAGAGTTGGACGTGACTTAGCAACTAACCAACAACAAAATGATCATTTAATTAAAGCATATTAATCTAAGAGGTAAACGAGAGTAATAAGTTTCAAAGTAGCTAATTTCCTGGTTACTGAAAGACACTGTCTGTGCTTGTCTCACGGTGGTGTGAACTTCATATTGTGCTGGCAGAGAAAAGCTTTAACTGACGTTCAGATTACTGGAATGGCCACCATGGTGTGGCGTTCCAGCTGCTAAAGAAACAACCCGTGCCACGGCAGTAACTTACCCTGAGCTTCAGGGTCAGTATGTGCCACATACTCTCGTGAGTTTAACATCCACAAAACTCTCCAGCCCTGACCTCTCCCAAGAAATTCAAGTTCTTCTGTCCACAGCCCTGCTGGTAAGGTATTTCCAATAGAAAACTCCACAAATACCTTAAACTCGTCAAAAGGTCAACTAACCGCCATTCCCTGACACCTGGCCAGACTTCCTCTTCCAGATTCTATTTCTGTTGGTGGCATCAACATCTCTCAGGCAATCAAACTCAAAGGCTTGAGAATCTTCTGAATTCTTGCTTCTCCTCTATTACCCTAAATTCAGGCCTTCCTCTACACCTCCCATCATGCCACCAGGGACACACCAGACAGCTTACGTGGAAGCGCCCCATGCCTGTCTCCTGGCCTAGTGTCCCATCTTGAAATTGTCATTTTTTTAACACAGAGCCTGCATTTTCTTGCACTGGGACCTGCAAATTATGTAGCCAGTTCTGCCTCCTGTGCTCTTTATCCTCTGTAAAATCTGTGTGATAGCCTCTAAATGTACCATGAAATTTCTCACTTCTTGTCTTTGCTCTCATTTTTCCTCTGTTAAGAACATCTCAAATCCTCAAATGCTCATTCCTGGTGCCACCTTCCCAAGCAAGCCTTCGCTGCACAATTAAGATAGGTTAGGCTCTCCCATAATAACTCAATTATTTCAATTACTAGACTGTATTATTACCTGTCCTTTTCTTCTCTGAGCTCATAGAAAGGAAGTAGGAATTACTCTGCAACTCACATAGTCAATAACACACAAAAAACACACAATCAAGTTTTATTGTGTGAATGACCAGAAAATGAAGAGAGGCATAAGAAAACCCTGCTTTTTTGTCTCATGAATTAGTGTTTTCAAAACAAAATACTGTCAAATGAAAATAGTGACTTGTATTATCAATTCTGAATCTACCCACTTCTCCCTAGTTCCTTCTTCACTCCTTCTCAGTCAGATATGGTTCTTCTCTGGCCTGAACTATTTTAACAGGTTCTCTTGACTTCTTCCAATGCATTCTCTGCACTACAGCTGGAAGGATCTCTAAAGATAAAATCAGATTGTGGACCTAAACAATTATTCTTTGTCTGCATCCTCCAGATTTCAGCTCAGATACTACTTCATTAATGAGGTTGGGAAAACTTACTTGGCCCCATACATTAAAATAAGCCAACCCCCCCTACACACACATCACTATACTGTTTGTACTTTTCTTTTTTAGCACTAGAAGTTTATAATTTACAACTTCCGGTGAAATAAATTAATAAAATTCATCTCCTTCCAAGACTGAACAGTTTGAGTCAGGAATCATATCTATTCTTTTTCACATTCTATCTCCAATATACTTGGCAGAGGGTGGGCCCCCAAAACTAATTTGTCAAATTAATATTGGATAGTAATATTTTGTAGACACATGGCATGGAAACTTCAAAGACTCTAAAATATATGTACCCTGAGAATAAATATTATTATTTTCATTCTCTTCTGCCCTCTTTAAAACAATACTTTATGCTGGCTGGCCTGACTCATGGTTCTTCAAATTTCACTTCATTATACGGCAAGTATGACAGATATCTCTAAAGATTTCTAAGAAGCATTCTGCTGTGTATTTGTGGCTTTGCACGTCTGAGTTCTTCCCTGAAGACCCTACTGAACATCTGAGAATTTGCAGAAAATAATGCAGGAAGCCCACAATTGTAAGAATAAACACTACTTTCCTCACAAATGCATTAACACAAATCAGCAAGTTTTAGAAATACACAACTAGAAACCATAAAAAGTATTTTCCTACCTCAGACCCAGAGAGCTTTAAACATTACTTTAAGTATATCCCTTGAAGACTGCCACGTGTGCATAAGACAACTCTCTGAGAATAACTTCATGAAACAAAGCCTAAAGATGGCGCCACGTGAGAAGTCTGACTCAGTTGTGAGGGTCCTATTTAACTAACGATTTGTGTGCTTCTGCTTGCACTTTGAGGATGGCTCTGGGAACGTGGGTTTCTATGTGCTACATCTCTAATCCTCAGTTTCCTCACCTATAAATATGGTGCAGCAATGGCACCTGTTATAGTGTAACTATAAAGATTAAATAAGATGATCTATGTACAAAAGTATAATGTTTGTCAACTTACAAACAACCAATAAACCTCAGCTAATGATGAGAACCCCTCAAAACTCTGAGTCTGGAAATGACAGAGATATGAATAACACAGCATGACAGAGCATTGCAGAGTTCTAACTGGAAGTCAAAAACCTGAGCTGAAAGACTGTCTCTCAGGCAATTTGACTGGTTCCCATTAGCTCCCACCCTACATTTTTTCCTCTCTATACTTCTGCCACTTTGATAGGGATACAAAATTACACCTCCAATGTAATCGGGTAAAGAATCAGAAAGGAGCCGTTACAATTAATTTGACTGAGAACCAGGCATGGAAGATAAACATGGAGCATGCCCTCAGGAACACAAACATTACATTTATCTCTATCCACATGTCAATTAATGAACCAACTGGCTATCAGTCTTTTAATAAGGAGTGATCATTTCCAACTAAAGTTGTCATTTTCCTATAATTCAAATCCCTATCCTGTGGTGACTTTTAAATGAAAAGAAAACATGTTTTTAAAAGCAACATTCCCTTCTTGAATATTTCCACTTTACTGCATTTGAATTGCACAAGTTCAAATGAGACAATTTAGTGCTGTGTCTTTCTGTTGTTGTTGTTTCGAGCAGAGATGAAGGTAATTTGCTGCTTCATGCATCTGTTTCCTCATCAGCACAGCGAGGACTAGGCTAATTAGGGGATGAAAACAATATGGTCATATGGATAGGCCAGATTGCTTGTCACTCAGTTTTTCAATATGGGGGATCTGTTTTGAGGACAGGAAACAGATAATGATTCTCTGGCGTCTCCCTTGCAAGACATGAAAAGAAAGAACTGGGAAGTGTTCAGATGTTCACCTGCTTATTTTTAGCATTCATCCTAGGAAGAATCTTACTAGGGTGTGTCATTGGTTTCATTTTTACAAAAGTATTCTTTATTAGAAAGTGTCAACCAAGGAACTAATTTCCAGGGAGAACGATGGGATGCAATCAACACACTTGAGTTTGATTCCCTATTCTGAAATATTCCATAGGTCACAAAACTTCAGCCAAAACACAGGTCAATGCACCCCATTTTCAGAATGTTTAACTAAATTGATGCAGCAGGGGAAAATTAATGTCTTGAAAATGTAAGGTCATTTCCAGAGTTTGTACCAGACACATTTTCTGACACCAGTCTGTTTGCAGTCACTTTGCTCCAGGTTGAATTCAGACTCAAGGATGTCCATTCACAGGCATGACTTGGAAATGAGTTAGTGCAATCAGATTCTCTCTCAAACTAGGATATTCCATTGGGATGAGTAGATAAAGAAGTGAAAACATGCAGTGAGTTTCACAAGTAAGCACGATCAATAGTTATGAATAAATATAAAATGTAAATGAGCAAGAGTAGTTAGATGGTAGCAATATAGCTAAAAACAAATACAGAGAAAAAGGCAGACATATCAGGAGAGTTGGGGAAGGGGGAATAAGCAGAGGAACTGGCTTCTCTATTCCTGATAGCCCTAGGATCCTATTCCCCTGACAGTTCCAGGTGCCTAGTGCCCTGAAGCTTAGAAGTACCAGTCAAGCCTGACCATTCTTTATGTGCCATCCTTATATTTTCCCCAACACCACTGTCTTCCATATTAATAATGTCATAAACTGAATGCCACCAAGAACTCCAACTAGACTGGGTTACCAGTTTTCTAAGAGTTAAGTAAAAGTTAGCTAACACTTTCATCTTAAATATTAACAGAAACCCACATCTCTCCCTAAACTTCCAAAGATTAATTTGTCAGTAGGAATGGCAACCTACTGTCATCTCGTCATCCCTAGTTTGGGGTTCCCATTTCTGCCATATTTTCTGTATCAACCCTAAATTTCACCTTTAGCATTGTTGTTCATTTTATATCATGACTGTCTAGCTGAGCACCACCCCAATTCCCTTACTCCTCAAAGTGCCACACATTCAAGAGTGTTCGAATGGCCAACTTTATTCAAAGTATGACCTTATAATAAGAGTGCAGCCTTACAATAAAAACTTAAATACCAGGCATTCCTATTTTTTTAAAGTCCCTTAGCCATTCTTATCATAAAAATCAAAATTCTCCCACCATATTCTCAAGTCCCACCTTTCTGCCATGTTACTAGATTCTATTTTACTCCCCTGATTCTCTCCACAAAGCTCCCAGATCCTTGTAAATCTCTCAGAGCTCTTTCTTTCTCTTACCATGCCTTCATCCAGACTATGACCAGAGAACCATACCCCACCCTCCATTCCATGTGCCAATTAAACCATATTCCAAAAGATAGATCCTTTTCTCCCCAGGAGGAATTCTGAGGTTGCAATTTAAGAAAAGCAACTTTTTATGAAAACCAAAGTATCTGACCTTGAGTATTTACTGACCAAGTACTTTACTTAATAGTCAATAACTTATTTAATACTTAAGTTTCCCTTATGTTGAAGGTTCTATCAAAACCTCTATTTCAGTGACAAGGAAACTTGCCTGAGAAAGTCACGCATGCTCAGTCATGTTCGACTCTGTGCGACCCCATGGACTGTAGCCCACGAGGCTCCCCTGTCCATGGGATTTTCCAGGCAAGAATTCTGGAGTGGGTTGCCATTTCTCCTCCAGGGGAGGACCCAGGGATCAAACCCACATCTTCTGTGTCTCCTGCATTGGCAGGTGGGTTTTGTGCCACTGAGCCACCTGAGAAACCCCAAGGAAACCTGCCTAAGGTCTACAATATTAGGAAGTATAGGGTTGAGTCCAAGGTAGAGTCTGAACTAGAAAAGAAACCTCCATTTAAAACCACTACAATCCTGCCTCTGCCTGGTCGCTCCAAATGGAAGCTTTCATAAACGTGATACGGTGATGACAGAACATACATTTTAAAATTTCTCCAGGATATGTTTGGCGGACACCATAAGCTCTAGAAATGGTAAAAGACTGGCAGGAGAACACAGAGAGATTTTGATGAAAGTGAATGTGACTTTAACAGAGGACTTTGATGATGATTTCTGTCTAGTAGGTCACAGTCTGACATAGCAAATCTCCACAGAAACTTCATGTGTTACAAAAAGACATTTCCTGCATTTATGATAGTTCTGGTTTTTTTTTCTGCCATGTTTAGAACAAAGAAAACTTATAAAGGTATTTATGCATTTGAGGCCTTCTCAATTAAATAAAAGAATTATTAAATGCTTACTTTAATTTTTTTTTTTCTGGTGTTCCATTATTACTTAGGCCAAGACCTTATTTTCAACTCTGCCTTTAGGCAAGTGGACATCAAAGGAAAATAACACATTTAAAATACCTTCTAAGGAATTAGGAAAAACAATGTGTTTCATCTATTCAATCAAATGTAACATGTTATTAAATACCTATGTAAAGCAAAGCTTCCTAATGCTTGTAAAATTAGATTTTATTAATATAGGCATACTATCAAGTGCATTTTACTGGAAAGACACAGTATGTAAAAAATATAGCATGTTGGAGGTAGCAAAAGGTGGCCAGTGTGGCCAGAGTGTAGGGAAGAATAGCAAGAGAAAAGAAAGATAAGATGGCATTATTTCATGTATGGCTTTCTCAGACAAAGCAGAGTTTCAATTTTGTTTAAAGAGAAGTGAGAAATCTTTAAAGATAACTGGATAATGTTCTTTACGAATCTTGAAATAACTATTCTTATCTCCACCATTTAAAGACAGTGCCTTGTGGTATAATATGTGTTTGTCATGGAGTATGTATGTAAATACCATGTCTGTAAATTGCACTGTGGAGCGCTATTGCTTGTGCCAACAACAGGGAGACACGACCACAGACAGGCAGGCAAGGAAGCCATATGTGCTGTTGGCATCACTCACATACTGTAGTTACGGCATATGCCTTGAGTGTCTTAAAATTATGCTGTTGCTAGTTTTACTGCTGGATTTGACTATACATTTAAGTTTATTTGGAAGCTTTAAAAAGAAATGACTTCACACCACTAATCTTATGATTATGCAGTTAGCAACTAATAACAATGTACTATTTACTCAAAAAAAAAAAAATGTGTAGCCAAGGTTTCTGAAGTAGCCTTTGAATTTACCTAAGTGTAAACTGCCTTCTCAATTTTTGAGGTTTCAAGAAAAGTATATTTCCAGTAAAATTTAATATCCTGATGTGAAGTCACTTTAAATATCTATTCTGAAACCTTGTCTAAGTTTGGATTAAGTGTATACATGCATATATGTAAGTTCTGTGTGCTATATCATAACTTCTATATTTATATTACATACAAACTAGACCTATAAATTATATATAACTTATATGTTATAAGTGTAAGTTACTTATATCTCAAATTATAGATATCACACAAGCACTTGTATGTATACAAAAAAATGTATAAACTATTTCTGAAAGCACATTTTGATAATTAACATATAAAACATCATCGGAAGGTACAAACTGTTCATTATTTGACAATGAAAACTACTACATGCAAATTTTACACCATACAAATTATGAACTCGAACACAGAAAACACAAGAGAAGATAGATACCATTTAATCCCACTACAGAAGTTGTAGATAGAAAAATTTTGTCCTAAAGAGGACAAAAGAGAAACTCAAACAGGCTGCACTGGCCTTTGAATCAAATTCTAGCTCCTCCAACATCAAGCATGTGATCAATGGAAACTTATCCTTTTGAGCCCCAATGTTTTCTCTTCTAAAATGGCAATATACTGTGCAAAGCTGTAGCAAGATCAAAAGAGATAATATGTGATACCTAGAAGAAATTCAATACCCATTTTCTCCCCATCTCTTTTGGAAAATTACTCCAGCAGTAGGCCATGAAAGAAAGTATTCACAACAATGTTTTCCAAACATGAGGCACCCACACACAATCACTGTACACCGCTGCAGAGCTATGAAGTATGTAAGGAAAGCTAGAAAAATAACATTTTCATCAAACATTTTCCAGACCCAGATATGCTTAAAAGCGCTAAGCACTGGCAAATTACATTTAGATATTTAGTTATTGGCTTGTAAGTCTTCTCTACACAAGTCTGGGCATGGTAAACATCAATTAAGCCTTGTGTACCCAAAATGCAAACTTAATAAGGAAATAGCGCACATCATACTTCTCAATAAACCATCTGGAGATTTACTCGCTTTAAGTTTAGGCACAGTTCTCTGAACACTCAGAGTTCATTTTAAAGTCTGTTGACACTGACTACTGCAGGATTTCAATTCATAAACATGTTGGTGAATACGATGTGTTTTGCTTGGAAATGGTTGTATGTTGCCTGAGCAAAGTTTAAACACAAAAACCAAAAACAAGCAAACTGAAAATCCCACCAAGCCTTCTGACTGAATGTGTTAAGGTCCGCAGAAATAGCTGGATCTTCTTAGGAAAAGGAATACTTCTCCAGCGAGTGAGAGAATATGAGGAAGGGTTTAGAGTAAGGTGGAATGTAGTGTTAACAATCAATGATAACTTCCATTAATTTGGGCAGCATTTAAGAATTAGATTACTTAAAAATCCTTAATTTCTTTGAATTCTTACCAACATCCTGAGATAAATTTTATCAAAGATAAAAAAATGCAAAAGATTTATAATGTTTTGGGGAATCACACAAGGCAAATAAACCTTAGAGATTCAGCGATATACCTGTAGCTAGAGGGAAGTAAAACTTTTAACTCAACTTCCTTGATGTTTTTTGAGAACTTAAAGACTTGATTAAGATCAGATAGTTAGAATCAGACAGGTACTGAAATGAACATTTACTACTATTCCGTCATCTAATATTCATGCCACTATACCATTCTGCCTTAGAATAAGAGAAGTAGGACAGGGTGACTGGCCAGGGACTAATCATCCCATTGCTCTCTGTGAGTTTAAAACAAAAAGACAGGAACCCACAGAGAGACTACTTAACCCACACTACTCTCAGAGCAAAGGTTGTACCATCTGCTGAGTTTCTATACCCATCTTCCTGTGAAATTAACCGGAACAGATGACTGACATGATGTTCTCAGTGCTCATAATTTTTACAGGAAGAAAATTAAAAAGGTAATTAAGAAATGAACATTCAGGATTTGTAAAGACTCTTGATTATATTTTAGAGGTAAATCTACATCTATCAGATTAACCTCACAAATTTTTTGTGTTAGACATTTTGTTTTATCTTGAGACAGATTCTTCTGAGTGTGTTTTCCTAATGCTAGGACTTGTTTCTTACCCTAAGTTTTTTTAAAAGCTAGGAGTACTAAAGACACAATATCATAAATTTATGTACTTGTATCTAGAAAAGCAACTTATTAACCAAAATGCTTTCAGGTCCAATAGTCAATTTTCACATTTCTCCGTAGAAAATTATCTATAGTTCAGGGACTAAATGTGGGCTTCCCAGGTAGTGGTAAAGAATCTGCCTGCCAATGAAGGAGACATAAGAGACATGGGTTCAATCCTTGATCCAGAAAGATTCCCTGGAGAAGAAAATAGCAACCCACTCCAATATTCTTGCCTGAAGAATCCCATGGAGAGAGGAGCCTGCAGGCTACAGTCCATGGAGTCACAAAGAGTTGAATAGGACTGACACAACTTAGCATGCACACACGCACACACACAGAATAAATGCTTCCTCTCCTTTTTGTCTAAAGATACTATTCTAACTTGAAGCTGAAGCTCCAAAACTTTGGTCACCTGATACGAAGAGCCAAATCACTGGAAAATATCCTTATGTTGGGAAAGATTGAAGGCACAAAGAGACGGGGGCAGCAGAGAGCACTGAGTTGGTGATGCCATCCAACCATCACATGATGGCATCACCAACTCAATGGACATGAGTTTGAGCAAACTCAGGAAGACAGTGAAGGACAGGATGCCCGGCGTGCTACAATACATGGCGTCACAAAGAGTCGGACACAACTTAGTGACTGAACAACAACAACTCTCCTAATTTAGACTCTAGTTTAGAAAGACCTTCTCCCTCCCTAGAATCCTGAAAAACTCTCTAGTCTCTTTCTATTTCCGCTATTAATTTCAAAAGCACAGAATCTAATCTTGCCATCTTGCTTCTTAAACATTTTAGTTGCTTCTAGAGTAGTAATGTGTCAATCCACACACAAACTATTTGTGTATTTTCTGTATGTGTGCTATATTTCAATTTAAAAAAACTGAAACACAAAACTCAGTATCCTACATCTTAGTGGCTTGTCACTTGAAATCTTCTGTAATATATTTGTTTCACTCAAATAAGGGTTCAAGAGTAGAATCGTCTTGAAATGTTAGCATGTCGTAAACTCAAAAGCTTGATTTGCTTGTGAATGTTAGGTACCAAAAAAAAATGTTAGGTACATTTTCTTCTTGCATGATCTTAGTTTCTAGTATTTTCTCTCATCTTTGTATGAGTTACATATCCATATGCATAATAGTCTATAAAAGATACACTATTTATTGTAAGATAAATACATGATTGTCAAAAAGCATTGATGTTTTGAAGTTACAAAATGTTTTAATGAGAGGAATTTATTTTTTGTTGCTATTTTTATTTTTTTTCAGCTTCTCATCTGTTCTTTCCTGAATTTTCAGGGCAGATTATTTTAACAGTATAGCACATATAATAAAAATTATTTGAATTAAAAAAACCTTCAGTGTCTCCACCTAGAGGACAAAAGAAAATTGTGCTGGTGTTGCTTCAACAGCTCTTCAAGATTTAAGCTGCTTCACCATTCCCATCATCTCTGTCTATTATATACACCTTATGCGCTTTGGTCACACTAAACCCTATCCTGTCTCTAAAACTCCACTTTAACTCTTTCCAGTTGCTGTTTCTTTCACCTGCTGCCTCTGCTGCCCAGAATGATATGGTAGAGTCTAGCTTTCCCCATCCACAACTTCCAAAATGTAACTCAGCTGGACCAAGTAATCACAGGTATCCCCTCTCTCTGGTAACATGACTATCCCAAAGATGGAACATGTCAACCTAAGTGCAGCCATTGAAAGTCATTCTCTAATATTCTTCTCCTGGAGCAAACAGGGATGCTACAAAGTTGGTATTTCATCAATGGAAAAGCCTGAGAGAAGGAAGATGAGCCAGAAAGTAGCAGAAACAGGAGGTAGAGGACATTTTGGTGGTGTCCGTCATTGAAGTTCTAAAAAGTCTTCTATTTTGATAGCTCTTTCTTCAATTCTATCAGTTCCAATATCACCTAATCTGAACCCTTCCTTGTCTGAGAGCTTCCATCTCCAGTTAACTTGCAGAACTAAAGTGAGTCTCTGTCCGTTCTGCAGCACCATGCCTTTCTAGGATAAATAAAATATACCTAAAAGTGTTTAACTTGTTTGCATTCCTAACCAGAACTGTAAACTCTAGGAAGGCATAGACTTATACCAAAACTAATGTCTCCTTTGTGCTTAGCACACAAGAAACAATTCAATACCTATTGAATGAAATATAAAAATTAAATACTCAGAAAAAGAATATACAAACTGGATGGGAGAGGAGTAAGTAAAGACAACACAGGGACTTCAAGTACTCCAGTATGAATATGTCAGGAATATCATGGTGTTATTTAAAAATAAAAAAAGTTACAAAAATATAAAATGGGTTTTCTTTTAAAATCACACAATGTGCAATAACAGGCCAGTAATCATACTACTCAAGCAACACTGGCCCTTAAAAATGCAGTTTAGTAGTGTGGAAACATAATGGAATGGTGGGAAAGCAGAACAGAAAAAATGCTAATAAAATAAAGGAAGAGCAAAAATGAAAAGAAGTTCTTAAGAACATTAAAATAACTAAGCGGTAATCACTCAGTCGTAGCCCATCAGGCTCCTCCATCCACGTAATTCTCCTGCCGAGAATACTGGAGTAGGTTGTCTTTCCCTTCTTTAGGGGTCTTCCCAAACCAGGGATCGAACCCAGGTCTGCTGCACTGGCAGGCAGATTCTTTTCTATCTGAGCCACCAGGGAAGCCCAAATGTTAGTTGCTCAGTTGAGTCCGACTCTTTGCGACTCCTTGGACAGTAACCCACCAGACTCCTCTGTTCATGGAATTCTCCAGGCAAGAACACTGGCATGGATAGCTATTCAGTAAAAACGGAGATAAATTTTAAGATTTTTATTTAAACTAAAATAGCCTTATGATCACCATGGGTAATTATACAGGTTACCCAATATATTATAAAATCAAGATTCCTCCAACAAGAGGCTCAATGGGTTTTCAATAAAATTCATTTCTGGTGTTTTACTTAGTTTTCAAGATAATCTGAATGATAAATAAGAACATCATAATGACAACTTTGAAGTCAAAACCCGAATGACACATCTTGTCTCACAATTCAGGGACAGAATTTGCAGTCCCCATTGCCACCACGTAGAACTTGATTTACTGTATTGGACTAATAAGAAAAGAAAACTGGGGAATTTAAGACATGGATGAATTAACACCAAGTGAAAGTGGAATGACGAAGGTGAGTATTATGAAATATGTGTAGCATTTTGGATGGAGAAGGTAGGAGGAGAACTGAGTCTTCCTTGGGCAGACGGAAACACAAATATGATGAACTGCCAACACTCTGCGCCTATGAGAGTTTGGATCACAGTCACATTGTGAGCACTGATTTGGTTTCAGTAAAATAATACTATTGCTTTAAAGTAATGTTAATCTAAAATTTTATTGGCTTTATTATTTTGTATTGATTCATTTTAGTTTTTAGTTTTACAGTTGGAAATAAGATGTAACATAATGAACTTACAACTAGCTTTTAGGTTATACTATATTAAAAATAACTTTAAAAACCATTAGAATTTAAAGCAGCAATCTAGAGGGGTGGGATGGGATGGGAGGTGGGAGGAAGGTTCAAGAGAGAGGGGATGTATACCTATGGCTGATTCATGTTGATGTATGGAAGAAACCAACACAATATTGTAAACCAATTATCCTTCTATTAAAAATAAATACATTAAAAAATAATAATAAAACAGCACTAGAATAAGAAGACAACCCCCACTTTGGCTTCTCACAATTTTTTACTTTTAAAGTTTTCACTATTATTCATATTTACAAAATCTCATTTTTTTTAAATTTAAATAGTATGAGACTGGAGGCAATTACTAAATTAGATGATCTCTTGATATGTCTTATAATTTTTTGATTCTACAGTGATAAAGTGTTGTGACAGAAATATTTGGTTTGCTTTGAGGGGAGGAAAGCAGAAGTATCACAGCATTAAACATTCTGTTTAAGGCTATAATTCAGTCATATAAAGCATGTCCTAATTATATATTGTCATATTTCTATGCAACACATATCTTCTTCCACTCTTGTCTGCCTTAAAGTTATAACAAACAAAAAATAACTTCCAAGTTTTATCTCAAGGAAAAAGACTTCAAAATCCTTATCAGAATCTATAATTAACTTTAGCAAACTTTTTTTCCTACAGAAAGAAAATTTAAAATGCAGAAGTGAGGCGATAAAAATTAATGTTTTAAATGGAGTCAGTGTGTAAAGTTCCCTGGTGGCTCTGAGGTTAAAGCATCTGCCTGCAATGTGGGAGACACAGGTTCTATCCCTGGGTTGGGAAGATTCCCTGGAGAAGAAAATGGCAACCCACCCCAGTATTCTCGCCTGGAGAATCCCATGGATGGAGGAGCCGGATAGGCTACAGTCCACGGGGTTACAAAGAGTTGGACACGACCAAGCGACTTCACTTTCTTTCTTTCTTTCCACTGGCTTAGGCATTTACTTACTTTATTCAACAAAGGTAGAGACTTCGCTGCTGGTCCAATAGTTAAGATCTCATCTTCCAATACAGGGAGTTTAAATTCAATCCCTGGTTGAGGAGGTAAGATCCCACATGTTTTGTGGCCAAAAAAACCAAAGCATAAAACAGAAACATCATGATAATAAATTCAATAAAGACTTTAAAAAAACAGTGACATCCTCAAAATAAAAACAATTGAACAAAGGTATATTGAGAATCTATATGTAGGAGAAACATTCCAAAAGCTGGGAATGCAACCTCGAATATAATCCATACTACACGGCATCAAAGAGATTAGCGTTTAGAAAAGGAACTAGAGAAACAACACAGGTCAATTACCATGACAGCATAGGAAATGGGCATCAAAAAAGTACAATCCAAAATATCAAGCCCTGAGCTTAGCTTACAATCTCTCTATCTCCAAGATCCCGTGTGATGTAGTTACTGTAATTCCAGTTTCACTAATGAGGAAACTATACACATGATGCAAAAAATAATTTGTTTCAAAGCATGACTTTGTTCCAATTTACTTTCTAGCTTCCTAAAAATTAAGTATCCCTTCCTTGGGTTTTCTAAGTGTGTTTCCAAGTGATGACTTTATTAATCACACTGCTCCCTGTTACTCATTTGGTCAAGCTCATCAGAAAAGTAACAACACAAACCCTGCACTCGTCAAGTCGCTTCCCTCCACAACAATCTTCTGAAATGCGGCCCCAGCCCCACCACTTCCCCTGCACTGCTCGCAGTTCACTGATAACCTCCAACCTGCCAAACCCTATGGTTAATTTCTCATTGTAATTTCTTCAAGATCTCTGTTATTTGACACTTTGAAATTTTCTGTTTTTCATGAAACTCTCTCCTCTCTTGGCTTGTAAGATACCACTCTGCCTTGCTTTTCCTTCTACTTGTTTTCACTTTTTACTCAGCTTCCTCCCTGGGATCTCTCTCTTTTTTTTTTTTTGCCTCTATGTTAAAAGTCATCCAAATAGGACACCTCGAATGTGTTTTTCTACCTTCTCACTCCTTACTACTGAAATAATCCCTAAAGGTTGTGAATACCTATTTAACATTGTCATTTGTGAGTTCAGGTCTTTATTCTCTCACAGTTGAAAAATAACAATAGCCTTTTAATTATATTCATCTCTCCAGCTTTGACACCTACAGTCCCTCATCCACATTGTTGTCCAAGTGATTTTCTAAATCACAAATCTGGTCTGGCAACTTCTTTACTCATGCTCAGGAACAGTTTATGGTTTACAGAAATAAGTCATAGACAGTATATTTCAAAGTGTCCTATCAAACTCACAATCAGAATTTGGTTTAAAAGGACAAAACTTTGTCAACTAAAGTTGACTTTAGTTAACTTGGACAAACAAGAATTTATTGGAATTTTACCAGGTAACTCACAGAATCAATGATAATTTTGGAGAAGCAAGCTCTAACAAGAACCAGAGAAGGTACACCCCAGATAAATTCCTATCACAGAGATACTCTGCTTATAATTCCTCCATGGTCACAGTGGCCACTGGACACTAACTTGCGAACATTCATTACCTCATTCTGAACTCTTGAAATGATTGCAAATATCTTGAAAATCTCTACTGAACTTTCCATTTGGGTCAGTAGTATCTGGTCATACAGAGGACAAGGACAGAAAGGAAATAAATCCCCACTTGGAAATAAACCATAATGGATGGCCAGATATTATCATCCATCTTTCTTCAGATGATCCCCAAAGAAAAACTGAGTTTATATGCTAGGCAACTGATGAATGTCAACTCACACCCCATATGGTTCAATCAAATTAAGTTCTCTAAAGCTAAAGAAAAAAGGCATTAGCAAGGTTAAAGGAATCATTATTAGGTATAATGGGCAGAGTAAACAGAATAGGCAGCAGTGATCTTTCCCCCTTCTATCCCAAAAGTATATCTGATACTCATGATTAAAGGTATTTTTCTGAAAGGAGATGCAGCTAGTGATGTACATCATATTAACAACCCAACATGACTTGCCTTTCTCTGGGAGGTCACTTTCAGCTGTTTTCCTGCCCTCATACAAGGAATGAGGCTGAACTCAGGCTCAGTACCTGACTGAATCAGCTGGATACTCACCGAAACAGCCCCAATGACCAAGACTCAAACTTCTTCTAGTTCTCCTACATATTTCCCTCCCCTGAATTCTCAGCCATAAAGTAAGATTAACAGAAAATGGAATACATTTCCTCAAGTCTACTAAGTCAGATGTGAGACAGAAAATGTTTATCCTTCTTTGGCTCATCAGTTTTATCTCACAGGGAAGACTTACCAATATCAGAAATCAAAATATTTATCTTGCCAGATCATGACAGACAATACAAATCAACTCTTATTGTACAGTTCAATAAAAACATAATTATTATCTAAACCTCAAATACCAGTATAGCTAGGACTCTTTCAAAATAAAGGGAAAACATTATTATATACAGTAATAACTCTACATAGTTCTTATCTGCTGCACGTATTTTTAAAGATTATCTTTTAAAGTTAGCTAATCATAAACAGGTTGGCTCTATAACTAAATCAGAAGGATTGACTGATGATGAGCAAAAGAAAAGTTGTAAATCTCTGCACTGTTTTAGTCCTAAAATATGTAAGATTTATAAATCAGTTTATTTCCAAATGTATCTAGAACCCATTTTATATAAACAGAAAATCTATTATGTATATTTTTTTTAAAAAGTAGTAAGAATTTTTATTCCTAGATATATTTTATTTTATTAATATTTAACTTTACAGAATCAAAGTTGGGACAGTACAGAGGTCAGGCCTTTATAACTCAAGATCCAAATCATTTTAAAAGTAATAGGTTCTCCTTCTTACAGGTATAGTAACATGTTGTTTAATCTGTATTTTTCTCTTTGACATCAAAAAACAGCAATTTATTTCATAGAGGTTCAAGATGGAACTTATGGCTTTGAAAGGGGTGAACTTGGAAAAACATTAGGTCTGGAACAGGACCATCTTAGAAGATAATACATAATTTCATTGGAATTTTAAAATTTCTCTAAGGAAATTTTAAATATATGGAAAAGCAGATTACTGCCTTTCGCTGATCAACCATCTAGAATTTTCTTTTGAAATTATAGTTTAGAAAACTATTTTGATTCCTAGTATGTAGGATCTGTCATTTTTGGAAAACTCATCTTTCAGTTTCTATGATATCGTCTAATTTACAAACTTAGATGCAATGTTTTATTTCTTTTGTTACCCTAGCAATATGAACATTCACAACTATTGACATTCCAAAGAACACATTAAATCTGGATTGTATAAATTTCCTGACCCTGGTCTTCATTTCACAGCATTCCTGAATACTCTCACTGTCATAAGAACAAACAGTCTTTGTTGCACATAAATGTTGCATACAAAGACATTTTCAAACAAATTCTTGAAGTGCCACTTTCAAAAATATAACAATTTTTTGGCATGCTCTTATAAGGACAGACAAAATAGACCTACTGGAGATTCAGTACGAAGAAGCAAAAATAATGCAAAGCTTATTAAAACAAACATGAAGCTCTACAAAAAAATAAAATAAGGGAAAATAATAAATTGGTTAGGAGGTCGAAAGCAATGCTCCTATACAAGATTATATACATCTTCACTGAAATGTGGCTAGCTAAACAAGAGCACTGTTTTGGATTTTTAAACAATGGATTTATAAAGAAACAGACTTA
Organism: Cervus canadensis; assembly: GCF_019320065.1. NCBI lineage: Eukaryota > Metazoa > Chordata > Mammalia > Artiodactyla > Cervidae > Cervus > Cervus canadensis. Next base: position 33,958,133 of record NC_057409.1, on the reverse strand, counting down.
ACTATAACAGTGTTTGATGACAATCGAAAGATACATCTATTTGAATTTCTAAAGATCTATTATAACACTAATTGTAGTGTGGTCACTAAATTAAGTTGAAATTTAAAATAACAGTTTAACACTCTGTAAGAAATATAAATCCACATACCATAATAGCAATTCCTCGACCAGAAAGAAAGAAAATTCATTGCCTAATTTTAATATTAGAATTGATTTTACAAGTGCATGTGATTTAAATGTAACTGAAAATAGTATTGCTATGCTTTACAGTGAAAAAAAATGCTAAATTGTAAATAAAATGAAAAAAGTATCCTAAAGTAACTAACATACATTTAAAATGACCATATCATCAGACATATTGGGTTAGACAAAAAGTTCATTCTGGTTTTTCTGTAAGCTATCATAGGAAAACTCAAATGAACTTCTTGACCAACACAATATTATATTGCTCCATCTGTGAAGCTCAGATATAAGGTAAGGTATCAGATCTAGAGAAAGAAATCCTATGTTTCAGGTTTACTACTCATTACTTTAAGAACTTTAAATAAGTCATTTAATTTTCTTGGTTTTCATCAGCCATTTACTAAAATAGAATAATTGTTTCTTAGCATGAAGGAACATAGTAAACACTTTATAGATTGTACAACACAGAATAAATATTAGAAAAAATACTATTATTATAGTATAAGGCATATAAGGTTAGTTTTATTTCATAGAGTAACCATTTATTATAACAGATAACACAAAAAAACCTAGTCCAATTACAATTACTGAATATTTTTAATGTTAAGAAGTCTGCTAGAATGTTTTCTATTTTAATTTCAATATTAAATATTTTTTAACAGATGTGCTCAGTCATTCAGTCATGTCCAACTCTGCAACCACATGGACTATAGCCTGCCAGGCTTCTCTGTTCATGGGCTTTCCCAGGCAAGAATACTGGACTAGGTTGCCATTTCCTTCTCCAGTGAATCTTCCTGTCCCAGGGATCGAACCTGAGTGTCCCACGCCTTTACCACTGAGGCAAATTATTTACCACTGAGTCACCGGTAAAGCCCTTTTTAACAGATATATGTTGTTAACATATTCTGATTATTTGATTCATGTTTTTTGAAACTTAGGTCTACCTACACTTATAAAAATAAACAGAAGTAATCATTTAAATAAGCCAACAATAGGGTTTCCCTGGAGGTGGTAAAGAATCTGCTTACCCATGCAGGGGACAAGGGTCTAATCCCTGGTCTGGAAAGATCTCACATGCTATGGAGCAACTAAAGCCTGCCCGCCACAACTACCGAGCCCATGCCCTAGAGCCCAGGACCCACAACTTCTGAACCCACCTGATGTAACTACTGAATCCTGTGTGCTTAGATCCCGTGCTCCTCAATAAGAGAAGCCATCATAATGAGAGACCAGTTTACCAAAACGAAGAGCAGCCCCTGCTCACCGAGACTAAAGAAAACCCACATAGCAATGAAGATTCAGTGCAACCAAAAATAAATAAACAATAATTTAAGAAAATAAAAAAGTCATCGACAAAGGAACCACAGTTTATACACAAAATGACTACTTTCTTACGGGAAGCTGTTTTTATGAGTCCATCTAATGTATAGACACACACTGTTTTCCATAGTGCCTTTCACCAATGAAAGCATCTTATGATACATACTCAAATTTTACTTATCATTAACAATTAATGCAGAGAAATAGACAAACATAAAAGTATTACATTATTTGGAGATAATGTCCATTTTTCAGGTATTTTTTAATTAAAAATATACCCAAGACTTCCAAAAATATTAATTATTATGACATGATATGGCTCAGATGGTAAAGAGTCTTTCTACAATGCAGGAGACCCGGGTTCAATCCCTGGGTCAGGAAGATCCCCTGGAGAAGGAAATGGCAACCCATTCCAGTATTCTTGCCTGGAAAATCCCACAGAAGAGGAGCCTGGTGGGCTACACCCCATGGATTTGCAACGAGTTGGACACAACTGAGCGACTAACACACAGACTTTGCTAATGGGTCCTAATAAATTCACATATATATTAAATTATATCACTTCAATAAAATAGCCTCTATATCAATCATATTTAGGGTACTTAGCAAGTACCTTCCAGATACACAGTTCAAAATTTATAACAATTTTAATACTAGCATTTTTTAAATTTATGTTATTTGAAGTCAGTCAAGGATTAGGGTTGGAATTTACTGAAATCTAATCAATATAATTCTGTCATAATACCACCAAATCTTGTACTGATACTCATTAAATTAAAATTCTTTTCTGTAACTCTGTGGTGGTGGTGGTTTAGTCGCTAAGTCATAACTGACTCTTACTCATGAACTGTAGCCTACCAAGCTCCTCTCTCCATGGGATTTTCCAGGCAAGTATTCTGGAGTGGGCTGCCATTTCCTTCTCCAGGGGATCTTCCTGAATCAGCAACCGAACTTGCATCTCCTGTTTGGAAGAATTCTTTACAGACTGAACTACCAAGGAAGACCTTGTAACTCTGTGACCTTTAGTTTCTTTATGTATTACCTTCAGTACAAAACAGGATTTTAGGTGGTAATCTTAGCATTTTGTTAATTATCCTCTTCAGTCTAAATAAACCCATTTAATTTTTTACTTTTCAAGTAAAGCAGAAATTAGTGACACAACAATAAATCAAAGGAATTGGTTTTATTGTTAGAACATTAAGAGAAACACAAGGAAAAATCACATTAAGAATGTAAAATTATAAAAACAATGGTCAATAGATAAAAATTATTAGATAAAAATATTATTCACAGATGACAGATTGATAACAAAGGCAATCTTTCTCCAGGTTTACCCAGAGTAAGAAACAGATTATCTCAATAAGGAAAAGAATCAACAAGTTCATGAAAAAAGGCTATTCTAAGTTTACATGTAAGTATGTTCTCCACCCACTTTTCATATTCAAAAAGAGGTAACTTTGAAATGGACATACAGAAAGACTCCACAGATCCCCATTATTATTGGATACATCTCAAGAAAACAAAAATGCAATAGTATATTAAAGTAATTGAATGTATTTCTTCTTCTTACCACAAAAATAAAAATGACCTCAGTTAAAATAAATTTCTAGAGATTAGTGACCAACTGAGGTTAATGGTCTGAAGCTATACTTCAGGCAATTAACTCCACCCAGCCATTCATTAATCCTCAGGAAATACCTAGGTCTACAATTGTTACTGCTTAATTATAACCCAAATGGAACCATAAGAGATGAGAACAGCAATGTGATTGGATAATGTACAAAAATTAAGTTCTCCATGAATGCCTTGTACATATTGATTAAAATTGCATCATCCTTAAAAAAATCCATATGCCTATATTTCTTTTCCATTTTCAGTTCATAATAGCAATAATGACTTTGATGCTGGGCATTTTCTGGAAATTAATAGCCAGTGGATGTTAATGGTCCTTGGCTGTACCTTGGGCCATCCACTCATCCACTCCTCGTTAATCATTAATCCCTATGAAATGCCCAGTTATTGCTTAATTAACTTTATAATGTAGTTAATGTAGATATGACATAATAGAAAGATTTTTATTTTTAAGCTTCCGAAAAACAACTTTCAACTCAAAATAGCCTCGCAAAAATCCAATTTCAGATTTCTGAAACATACATGAAAAGTAAGAATTGAGAGGTGATGTCAGCAAGATGGAGAGCTTGCTGTTCAGTTGCTGAGTCGTGTCTGATTCTTTGAGACCTCATGGACTGCAGCACATGAGTCTCCTCTGTCCTCCACTATTTCCTGGAGTTTGCTCAAATTCATGTACATTGAGTTGGTGATGCTATCTAACCATCTCATCCTTTGCTGCCCCCTTCTCCTTCAATCTTTCCCAGAAACAGTATCTTTACCAATGAGTCAGCATTTTGCATCATGTGGCCAAAGTGTTGGAGCTTCAGCTTCAGCAACAGTCCTTCCAGTGAATATTCAGGGTTAATTTCCTCTTGGATTGACTGGTCCAATTTCCCTGCAGTCCAAGAATTTGGATTGGATTCCCATTTCCTCCTCCTGTGGACCACATTTTGACAGATGACTTTATTATGACTTGTCCGTCTTGAGTGGCCCTGCATGGAATGGCTCATAGCTTCATTGAGTTACACAAATCCCCCTTCACTATGACAAGGATGTGATCCATGAATGGGGATGGAGGGCTAGGAAATCCCAATACTCATCTCCCAAAGAAAAATCCCCAAAGCAATAAATAAACAATGACAACTAGAGAAAACAGTTTAGGGAAAGCTCTAGACTACAACAAAGCAACATCAAAAAACCCTATATGGCTCAAAAGGCAAGGATGGGATGACAGAAAAACACAGGAAGCCTATTACCTGTGTCACCCCATCCCCCCAGTACAGAGAAGTTTGGAGCCAGAAAGGAGAGCCTCAGAGGAAATTTCACTCCATGGAGCAAGGACAGCAGAAGAACCCAAGATTCACAACTGTGGACTCTTGCAGCCTTTGCTCCAGGGATCTCCCACAGGCTTCACCAACGCTGATTACACTGACAGACCTGCCTAAAGTTGCCACAGCACCTACTCTCTGTGACTGGAGCTGTTGCCGGAGTGGGACTTGCCCTCAGAAGCCCCAGTCCCTTTGTGTCCTTCCGTCTGGATGTGAACACCACAGCACCTTACCACATACAGGAAAGGGACCAGAGCTGACACTGCTCTGGACTCCCCACCATCAGGGCTCTGACCTGTCCTGGCAGGGAAGCCCTGCTAATGCTCTAAGCCCAGCTCTACTGTGAACAACTATATGCCAACAAACTGGATAACCTAGAAGAAATGGATACATTCCTAGAAACACATCAGCCTCCAGAGCCTGAACTGGCAGCCCTGCGGGACCACCCTTATGGTAGGGAGTTTGTAGCTGTGGTTTATCGAGCTCCTCCAGACACACACCTTGTGGGTCCCCCAGACAGAGCAGATTCAGAAGGGACAGCAGCCCATGCAGGGCATCAGGTGCATCAAGGAAGGGAAGCAGCAGAGCTTGCATGTGGGGCAAAGCTCCCTGCATTCACCTATGTCACCCCCCTAAAAAATAATGACTGGATCATGAAGAAATAGACAATCTGAACAGAATAATAATAAGTAAGAAGACTGAATCAGGAGTCAAAAATCTCCTACCACAGAAAGGTTCAGAACCAGATGTTTTTACAATGGTGAATGCCACCAAATATTTAAAGAAGAATAAATACCAATACTTCTCAAACTCTTCCTAAAAACTGAACAGAAACTCAGTTTAGGAGGACAACATCACCCTGATAGCAAAGCCAGGGGACAGCATAAGAAAACTGCAGACCAGTATCTCTGATGAATGTTGATTTAAAATATTATCAACCAAATATAAGCAAACTGAACTCAACAGTACATTAAAAGACTCATCCATCATGATCAAGTAAGTTTTCCCCCTGGGATGGAAGGATCATTCTACATATGCAAATCAATAAATTTGATATGCCACATTAATAGAACTAAAGAAAAAAATCACTGGAATATCTCAATAGATGCAGAAAAAGCATTTTACAAATGACAACATTTTCCATAATTAAAAAAACTCCAAACCTGGCTTTAAATGAAAAATGCTTCAATACAATAAATGGAATATATGACAGATGCAAAGCTGATATCACATTCAATGGTGAGAGGCTGAAAACTTTTCCTATGAAATCGGGAACAAGTCAAGGGTGCCTACTCTGACAATTGTCACTCAAAAAAATACTGGAAGCCCCAGCTAGAGAGAGAAATCAGGTAAAAAAAAGTGATAAAAGGTATCCAAATTGGGACAAAAGAAGTAAAATTTTCATTATTTACAAAAGATATATCATATCTAGAAAACCCTAATGACTTCCAAAAAACCTGTTAGAACTAATAAAAAATAAAGTTGTAAGATATAAAATCAATATACGAAAACAATGTGTGTTTCTATACACTAGTAACAAACTCTCTGAAAGAGAAATTAAGAAAGCAATCCGTTTTGCAACAGCATATAAAATAATTCTTAGGAAAAATTTAACTGAGAAGGTTTAAGACCTGTACACTGAAAAATATAAGGCACTGAAGAGACACTGAAGAAAACAAAAACAGATGGAAAGATATGTCATGTCCTTGGACTGGAAGAATTAATACTGTGAAAATGTCCACACTACCTAAAGTGATCTACAGATTCAGTGTAATCCCAATCAAATACCTAACTGCATTTTTCACAATTTTTTAAAATTATCCCAAAATCTGTCTGAAACCAAAAAACAGCCCATATAGCAAAAGCAATCTGGAGAAATAAGAACAAAGCTGAAGGTATCACACTACCTAACTTCAAACTATGTTACAAAGTTATAGTGATCATGGCACTATGGTACTGACATAAACACAGGCATATAGACCGGGGAACAGAAGAAAGGACCCAGACACGAACTCCTGTATATATGGTCAATTAATTTCTGACAAGGGTGCCAAGTGCACACAATGCGAAGAGGACAGTCTCTTCAGTAAATTGTGCTAGGAAAACTGGACACCCACATGCAAAAGAATAAAACTGAAACTCTGTGTTACACAACTCACAAAAATTAACTCAAAGTGGATTAAGAACTTAAATATAAAACACATAGGGAAAATAATTATAAAAATATTATAAAATAAATATAAAATATATTTACATTTTATAAATATAAAATAAATAAAATATATAAATATAAAATATATATTATATAAATATTATAAATAAATATAACAGTATATGTTTATAATAAATATAAAAATATTGTATTTTATAACAAATATAAAATATAGTTTATAATATTAAAATATTATATTTTATAATAAATATAAAAATATATAGGGGAAAAGTCCAAAAAATTGGTATTGGAAGTGAGACTCCTTAAACTACAGAAATTCTGCACAGTAAAGAAAACAATGGATAAATTGAAAAGACAATCCACAGAATGGGAGAAAAATATTCACAACCATATATCTACTAAGGGGTTAATATCTGAAATATATAAGTAATTCATACAACTCACAAGCAAAAAAGTGAATAATTCACTTGAAAAATGGGCAAAGGAACGAAATAGACATGCTTCCAAAGAAGACATAAAAATGCCAACAGGTATATGAAAAAGTGCTCAACACCACTAATCAACAGGGAAATGCAAATCAAAACACAATGAAATCTCACTTTCCACATGTTAGGATGGCTGTCATCAAAAAGACCAGATGAGAAACGCAGGTGACGCTGTGAAAAAAGGGAAGCTTTATAAATTGCTGATGTGAAAATGTAAAATGTTACAGCCATTAAAGAAAATAGTAAGGCAGTTCATCAAAAAAATTTAAAACTGAACTAACATATTATCCAGCAAGACCACTCCTGAGTGTATATCCAAAGGAACTGAAATCAGTATCTCAAAGAGACATGTGCAAGCCGATGTCCACTACAGCATCTTTTACAGTAGCCAAGATATGAAAACAACCTAAATGTTGTTCAATGGGTGAACAGACAGGGAAAATCTACACACACACACACACACACACACACACACACACACACACAGATATACACCCAATGGGAAATTATTCACCCATAAAAGAAAGAAAATCTTGCCATTCACAACAGCATAGGAAATGTGGAAGGCATTATGCTAAGTGAAATTAGCCAGATAAAGAAAGACAAATATTATATTGTATCACTTATATATGGAATCAGAATGGAAAAAAAAAAGAATGGTAGTTGACAAAGGTTTGGTAGTTTGGGAAATAGTGTTATCAGTCAAAGGGTACAAACTTTCAGGTGTCATAAAAGTTCTAAGGATCTAACGTTCAGCATAGTGACTACAGTCAGTACTGTTTGCTTGAAATTTACTGAGAATAGAACTTAAGCACTGTCACCACACACACACACACACAGTCTGCATTAGCCATGTGGGGTATGGATGTGCTAATTAACTTGATTTCTGTCATCATTACACAATGTATATGTATATCAAATAACCACACTGCATAATTTAAATATATACAATTATATATTTATATATATTTGTCAATTATTACTCGATAAAGTTAAAAAAATTAAGAAAGACAAATCTTCTAGTCATGAGACTAGAAAAAAAGGTATAGTTTAACAAAGCTAATTTTTAATGAAGGATGGTACTCATATTAAACAGTGAAATAATTATGATAACATGATCATATTGTTGGAGTAGGAAATGGCAACCCCCTCGAGTATTCTTGCTTGGAAAATCTCCTGGACAGAGAAGTCAGGCGGGCTACCGTCCATGAGGTCAAAGAGTTAGACACAACTGAATGACTAAGCATGTATACACAATCATAGTTTTAATATAATTTACCTACTTTACTTTTAAAATTTTAATATGTGATAGAAAAAATCAGCTAAAATGCAGTTCTATTTGAAACTTTTATAGATTATAAAAATATGATTTTTTTTCAATTTTATACACATGTGAAGAGAATATTAAGAATGAGGGCTTTAAAAGTTTTGATCTGGAGAGAACATAGACATCACTTAATTAATGCCTCTTTCACAGATAAGGAAAAAAGAAATTTCGAGAAGTAACGCAACTAGCTTGAGTCATGTTGCCTCTGTAAAACAAAAGGGATGAAGTCTTCTTTCTGTCTCCTCTCTCACAACTTACAGCCCCCTCCTGTGACACTTGGATGCATGGGTTGCCTCTCTACCTGTTTGCAGCTTGTCAAAAGCTATACTTCTAAACATGTCAAATGACCAACCGGGTTTCTTGAACCTAGAGGGTGATAAGTAAGTAAGTGCGTGTTAGTGACTCAGTCGTGTCCAACTCTTTGAGACTACATGGACTGTAGCCCGCCAGGCTCCTCTGGCCATGGGATTCTCCAGGCAAGAGTACTGGAGTGGGTTGCCATGCCCTCCTCCGAGGGATCTTCCCCAGTCAGAGATCTAACCCACTTCTTTCACATTGCCTGCACTGGTAGGCAGAAACTAGCACCACCTGGATGAAGTGTAATCAAATTTTGCTCTTTCAGAGAGATTATTTTCAGCAAGGTTAGAAAAAATTTGGCTTTAAAAATTATTAATTTCAGTTAACAGAGAATTTTAATAGTCATGCAGTCCTTTTAGTTTTTCCTTTTATATTTATTTTATGCTTTCCTGTAGTAAAGATATTTTAGGAGAGCCCAAGGTGTAAATGTGCTCAAGTTATTAAGTTATAACAAAATGTGTTTTTCTCTTAATATTATTCAAGCAGAATATATATTTAAAATATTCAAAATTGATCCAAACTGTAATAAAATCCTAGCAGTGATTAATAAAAGTATTACTATTTTTTCTCCTTGCAAATCTTAGTTTTACTCTTGTTTTAATGGAGGCTGAAAGCTGAAATTAATGAAATTAAAGGTTAATTACAATTAACTTTAGATTAATTTTTAAAAATAATTAAGAATGGAAAGGTCTGTGGGAAATAATGTCTTTCGGACTGTACTTTAGAAATCATCTCAACCATGGTAAATGATTAACCTAATTTCTTCAGTTACTTATTCTGCTTATTTAGATTATTATGTTGGTCAACCCTACTTTTTCCACATTAAAACCGGAACAGTGTTGTTTTTACGTGAAAACTGTCAAGAAAATCCCCATCTCCTCATCCATGTGCCTTTCCTCTGTGTAGCATTAATCAGGGTTTGGAAACAGGTTCCATGAGTGGTAAACACTTAGTTGTGTCAGAGTAGTTTAAACTTGCTAAGTTTTAGCATCCATTGATCCTCAAGGGGAAAAAAGAAACTGCCTTAAATTGTGTTAATTGCTCAATTGTGTTCAACTCTTTGTGACCCCATGGACTGTCGCCCACCCGGCTGCTCTGTCCATGGAATCGAACCATGGTCTCGAACCATGGTCTCCTGCATCGCTGACAGATTCTTTACAGTCTGAGCCACCAGGGAAGCCCTAAACTAAAGAAATTACCTCACATTGTAAACCTACTATTTGATTAGCCTATAATATAGGCATTTTTCAACCCTACTAGCAGCTAATTAAAGGCACATAGTATCTGTCTCAAACTATCTGGTCTACTAGATGTTCTTGACCAATGTATCTGTTTTCATGCTGCATATAGTTAAACTTCTAAGTTAATAAATGCTTATGATAGAAAGCTACCTGCCTGATCATGTGCTATGGGTCACCTGACAGCACTTGAGAGAGGCCCACTGATGCCTAAAATTAGCCCTGACACATAATTATAGCCTTCAGGAAAGACCAGTTCTAGAATATATTATCTTGCCTACAAAATCAAGATTCCTTAAATTACACAGATGAGTGTCACACATGTGCATAATTGGAAAGTTAGGATTGTGTTTTTACCTGTTAAGCATATGACTTGCAAATGTAACCGTGTAATATGTATTACTGTTTATTTTGTTTATTAACTTACACAGAACTTTGTTTTCTTATTTTGCTGATTCCCCTCACAAAAATAACAACCAGAGATTTAAGTTATGTTTTGACAATTATATGACTTTATACTTTAAAAATTTAAATATACTTTAAATTTTATTTTAATTATACTTTAAAAATTGAATTATACTTTAAAAATTGAATATAGTTTTTTAAAAACAAGGGTTAATGTTTCTAAGAATACAGAAACATGTCATGGAACATGAGATTCTAATGCCTATGATAGGGATCTGGAAAGTATTAAATACATATGCACAAAACTGATGAACATGTTATTTCCCTGTAAGCATTTTAGGATGGGTGAAAAATTTTTGAACAGAACCCGAAATGTAGACCAATTCTAAAAATGGGAAAGAATCAATATACTTAGTTGCCAGTGCGCCTGATCAAAAAATAAGTACACCATGTATATTATACTCTGCATGTAGCACGTATGTGTACACAGACATACAAACTCAATCAACTGAAGAGTTATTCTGCAATTTTGAAGGGACCGTGCCACTACTTGCAAATATTTTCTTTGCTAATTGGTAAAAGTATCTGAAAACCATTCCCTGATAAAAATTCACTAGCATATATATAACAGAGGTACCTGTCAACCCAAACTTTTTATGAACTATAGTTCACAATGGGCTTCCCTTGTGGCTCAGAGGGTAAAGAATCTGCCTGCAATGCAGGAGACCAGGGTTTGATCCCCAGGTTGAGAAGATCCCCTGGAGGGGGGCATGCCAACCCATTCCAGTATTCTTGCCTGGAGAATCCCCATGGACAGAGGAGCCTGGTGGGCGATTGTCCATGGGATTGCAAAGAGTCAGACACAACTGAGCAACTCTCACTCACTTTTCATAGCTCACAACAATTATTTTTTCAAGTCTTTCCAATGCATATATTATAATAGGAGACTACTAGATAAAATTTTGTTCTCATGTAACCTTGATTTTATATATATATATATATATATATATTTAAATGCAGGCAAATAAGTATTTTATATTTTAACATATAGGTTTCATTTTCCCAATTCTTACACAATTTACCTATCTCACATGATCAGCATCTCCATGCTGACTTTATATTTAATTTAAAAAAATAATATGGCTTAAACCACCTACTAAGATGGTTTTCCTAATTTGCTTAAATTCTATACTCAGCATTTTAACTTTTTTTTTCAGATCACAATTAACACTTTCTTTTCTTTTTAAAATTAAATATACTAGGAACATCTGTTTGAATGCTGCCTTTTAAATATCTTTTTTTAAAAAAATAAAATAAGAGTAAATCAAAATGGAAAATTCTTGGACTCCAACTCAAATTTTAATCCATTCATTAACTTAAACCAGTCCCTTTCAGTAATTTGGTATCACCAAACTGGTCCTTCCTTTTCCACCAGTTATGTAGTAACAAATTATTAAAGGCTTTGAAACTGAAGCAGAAAAATGTATATATTCCTTACTTGGTGAAATATTTTTCAGTAAAGTAATTGTATAAAAACCCAATCTTTGTTATTCAAAGGGTTATTTAGAGAAATGAAAATATTTTCTCAGTGTAGGCTACTGTGGTTCTTTAGCTGTGAGCCTATGAAAGTCTGGATAGGAATGATGGCCCAAAAAGAGATAAAGATACTGGCCTAAGAAATTTTTCAAAGGATGATGAACAAAAAAGGAAGATGATAGCATAGAATCAATTACTTTAACCATTCTTGTCTGAAGGAATGTTAAAGTACTGGTTTCTTTGGCAGAGACAAGAACACAGAAGCCTGAGAACAAACCTTGTTTGGGAAGAAAATAGGATTGGTTTGAGTATTTGTTGAAGTTAAAATGAATGGAGAACAAACTAGAAATATTCAGAGGATAGCTGGAGATTTAGAAAAGAAGTTGAGTGAAAAATCTGAAGTTATAGACAAGACCAGAAAATCAGGAATTTGTTCTTGCTATCTTTCTGTCTCAAGTCTCAGTCATACTTCAGAGGGCAACGATCACTCTATAAGTGACTTCTCTGAAAGAGATAAATACCATATCAAAATATGTTAAACATAAAATATTGAACACTGATTGCTAACAAACAATACCTTTCCTCTGAACTTATTTTTCCTTAGAGAAAAGCAATGTCTAGTTCACAGACAGCTAGTTTAGCATTTTAAACTCACTTTTTAGTGATCAAATGGGTAAAAGAATACAGACTGCCTCAGATAAATTATCTACCACTTCACTGAAAGTTTCTTTGCATAGCCTTTATTTATTTTAAGGTTTGCAAAATAAGGATTCACACACACAGTTCAGTTCTCCTTCCTCTGGGCTGGTTACCTGGCTATTCTAATCACCCAGTAATTAAAATAAAAACCACTCCAGATAATTGGCAGTCTTCTCTAATTGAAAACTGGGTAGATAATCATTGGCCCAAGGAAATGCCCCACTCTCATACTGTAATATGAACTTCATCTGTCTATTAAATTAGTCACTGTAAAATATTAACATATAAATGACTACTATAGAGGTATTATAAAAGTGGTCTTAGAATTTAATTAAATATTTGTTTTCATTTTGTTGACTCCTCAGTTTCTTTCTAGGGAACAATAAGAAAATATATTCTTTGGTGGATGAGGGAGGGGGCAATAACTTTGGTCATGCAACACAGACACGTCTAGAAGGTCTATAATGTCTGCCTTTGCTATACAAAGTATTTGCTTGCCAATGAATAGGAAACCCTGAACCAGGAAGTTATAAAAAAAAATTACAAAAAATTATTCAATCCACCTATAGAGCTGGGAGAGTTCGCTCATCCTTCATGTAATGCTATGCATTTGCTTTCAGGGCAACTGGAAGTAAAAGAGGAAAAGTAAGTTTAAGAAAGCAACTTTGAATCTTACAAACTGTCTGGTAGGCTAAAAAATCCTGGGAATATACCTGATATATATTGAAGAATTACTCTAATTTTGTCCTTCCTGAAAGGTTAATTCTATTTGAATGAGAAGAAGGGGAGGAAATTCATAAATATCAACAGACCTTGAAAATAACATGGACAGACATTATGAAGACGGTAACTTTATTCTGTGCTCTGTGAGGACCGTTTGGTACAATACCATCTTTGTAGACGCACTTTTACACAGCACATAATACCAGCTTCAGTATCTTCAACTACAGAAGACAGAGATGCACAGTCACACATTTAATAATACGAAGTAGACAGAAGCATGAATAGATTCTCCTTTATCAGTGAAAGTCAATTCTAGCACTAAAAAACACTTCCCCCTAAATCCTCTATGTTGACTTAGCTTGACATCCTTGGGATGTGTGATTTGTCTATTTGCTGACATGAAGTTAAGACGTGCAAAATGTATAACTGAATTTGAATGCGGATTGATGATGCTCCAGACAAGGTCATACCCAAACTACATAAATACTCATCAACTGATTAGGCAGAAATTACTTAAGAAACTGCGTAAGTCAAACTAGCGTGGTAGCTATCTAACAAATTCAGGGAGAAACAGAACTGTAATGAAAGTGAAGAAAAGTTCACAATCACATACTTCTTTGACAATCACAGAAAATAAGATATACTGGGAATTTGGGATTTAGTATGCAAGTAACAAGGATAAGACTTTACATTGGAAACCATACTTGTCTTGAAACATTTCCTCTGGTCTAAATTGATGCTTTTGAACTGTAGTGTTGGAGAAGACTCTTGAGAGTCCCTTGGACTGCAAGGAGATCCAACCAGTCCATCCTAAAGGAGATCAGTCCTGGGTGTTCACTGGAAGGACTGATACTGAAGCTGAAACTCCAATACTTTGGCCACCTCATGCGAAGAACTGACTCATTGGAAAAGACCCTGATGCTAGGAGGGATTGGGGGCAGGATGAAAAGGGGGCAACAGAGGATGAGATGGTTGGATGGCATCACCAACTCAATGGACATGAGTTTGAGTAAACTCTGGGAGTTGGTGATGGACAGGGAGGCCTGGCGTGCTGCGATTCATGGGGTCACAAAGAGTCGGACACGACTGAGCGACTGAACTGAACTGAACTGAACAGATGACAAAATCACTCTCCTCAAACCCTATCACTCACTGCTCAGTGCAATGAAAAGATCAAGTTCAGTCCTGTTTGTTCTTCACAGAAGACTTAGTGATGACAAGATGTCATTACGTTTCAATGCTTAGAGAAACAAGAAATCATTTTATGAATCAAGATAAAGAATAAAGTCTTTAAAGTACCAAACTATAACTGAATGATCTAAAGTTATATGTGGTCAAGAATCTGGGGTCTCTGAAAGTTGAACAGAAATATGAATTTTGATTCTGTTTTTGAAAGCATAATTTTATACTTTCATCTTTAGTTTTAATATGATTTTTTTCTCCTCTAGATTCTTTTATGTATAAGAAAAAGTAGCATGTTAATCATGTTATTTTTGTTAAAGAAAAGCTGTACTCTTTCCAAAAGTGAATTCTCATGGATTATTTACACTGTAAGTCCCATAACATTAAAGCATGTAGCACATTTTTATTTTTTATGAATGTATAACTGAAATTATATTAGATTTTAAGTGATTTGAATCAAGATATAGAAATACTAAAATTACAAGATACATTACCATAGGATAGACATTAGAGAAATGATATCTTTTTAGACAGATAGATGGACAGATATAGAGATAGATATGAATGTAAATACAGATACACACATATATATACACTTACATATAGACTGTATGTTTGTGTTGTGTTGATAGAAATCTAACCCCCAGTGTGATGACAGGTCCTCAGAGAGGTGATTTGTCATAAGGGTGAAATCCTCATGTAGGATTAACACCCTTATGAAAGAGACTCCAGAGAGCACCCTACCCCCACCTCTTCTGCCATGTGAAGACACAACGGGAAGATGGTGATCTATGAACAAGTAAATGGGCTCTCGAAGCAGACACAAAATCTGCTGGCACCTTGCTCCTGGACTCTCCAGCCTCTAGACTAAGAGAAATAAACGTCTGTTGTTGAAGCCATTCAGCCTGTGATATTCAGTTATAGCAGCACAAATGGACTAAGACCATAGATAATTTCACTCTCCTAACCATCCTGTATGTCTGTGCGCTTAGTCACTCACTTGTGTCTGACTCTTTGCTACGCCATGGACTGTAGTCCGCCAGGCTCCTCTGTCCATGGACTGCTTCAGGCAAGAATTCTGGAGTGGCTTGCCATTCCCTTCTCCAGGGGATCCTCCCGACCCAGGGATTGAACCTGGGTCTCGCGCATTGCAACTCACCTGCAATGTGGGAGAGTTGAGTTTTATTCCTGGGTTGGGAAGATCTCCTGGAGAAGGGAATGGCTACCAACTCGGGTATTCTGGCCCGGAGAATTCCATGGACTCTACAGTCCTTGGGGTCACAAAGAGTTGGAAACTACTGAGCAACTATCACACACACACTCCTGCATTGTAAGCAGATTCTTTACCAACTGAGCCACCAGGGGCTTCCCCTCTAACTGCCCTAAATTATAAATAAATTCATCCTGCCTTAATAAATCCAACCAAGAAGCAAACTTCAAAATCAGCATCTACTGCCTGAAAAGAAAACCAAAGTACATGTTAAGTTTGTGTCCTATCTGCCCCCAAAATTAGGCCTACTGAATAGATATTTAGGTATCCATTGGCTTTGGACAGCTGCTTAAAAAGCACAATTTTTTGAACTACTATGGCTTATACATAGATTAAGTCTTCCTTAAGAATCACTTTGGTATTGAACCAAGCTAATGTTCAATGAAATCATATTTATTATAGATCATCAGAGAATAAGTTGTATAAATTAACAATAAAAATTAAGACTATCATTTCCAAGTGTTTCTAATATTCCTCACATTGTACGAGGTGCTTTACACACATTACATCATTTAATCTTTTAACAATACTGTATAGTTGGTGTTATTTTCCTATTCTATGATTCTGTGTATTCCGGAAAATGGAAGACTAGTTATTTTCCCATGGTTACATAACTTATAACTGACTGAGCTACATTTTATCTTAAGGCTGACCTACCTCAAATTTACATCTCTCTCCACCATAACAGAGAATCTCCCTAATTAAGTTTCCTAGAGCAGAGACCACTGGCTGTTTACCAAAGCCACTTCCAAGCACACAGCATGAACATATTTTCCTTGGAGTTGGGTATGTCAATGAATTAAATTCTAGCCAAGAGAATATGGATAAAAATAGTGTATGCCACCTTCAGTTTTGGCTCATAGAAACTTCCCACATGCAACCTTCCATTCTATTTCCCCCCATTTGGCTGCAGAAATCCACCAGGCTAAATGGAGAGACACATGATGATGGCAGGACCCTATGCAGAAGTTTAACCAGAAGCATCTTCACTGAATTGTTAAGCAATGGGAAATAAAACCTATTGAATTAAGCTGCTATTACATAAGGGTTTTGTGTTCTATCAGCTGGTATGACCCTAACTAATACAAGGTATGTCATCTTATAGTTATGGAATCAAAATACAATTTTGACTCACGTTTTTCATAAAAATCATTCAACTAAACATTAACATTTATTTCCCTGACAGTCTAAACTTTGTCCTGATAACCTCCAGTGATAGTATGACTTCTTCTCCTACTGCAAGACACAGATGTTAAGTAAAAACGGTAACTTAAAGACAAAGTACAAATGAACTGCATTTTATGACTTCAAAGGTAAATAGCATCCAAATGCAGTTTTGAAATGATGTCTCAATACTTTTTTCTTTAGCAAATTCAGGTGTCAGGAATAATAAATGAATCATTTATTTGATGCACATAGTACTTTAAAGAAATCAGTGTAAGCCCCCAAAGGAAAAAAGCAACAGCGTACTCAGAAGCATTTCATCATTTGAAGTTGCTATAACAATGCTGACAAGTACAAAAGATAACTACTTTGTTCTGTCATGGCGTGTCATGTTGTAGAAAACACAAAGCATTATGTGACCTTTAGAGAAACAGCCAAAAAGTAGCTTGCTTTGTGATGCTTAACGCGGGTATTTTTGAATTTTTGAAGGTTTTGATTGTTGCCAATTGTGGCCAAAGTTACATCCTAGGGAATCTCAGGCATGAACAGAAAAGAATGCTGATGCATGAAGCAAGTGTAAAGGGAAAGACTGAGAGGAAAATTTACAGCTTATGGAAAACAAAACTAATTGTTAGGTATCTACGTGTAGGCAGGTTCCTTGAAATGCCCTATGTAATAAACATTAGTTTCAAAATTGGCATATATATAGGTATACTGGCCACAGTTGGCATTGGACCATATGGAGATATTCTTCTAACCCATTTTTATACTCCTTTTTCAAGTCTTGACTACTTTTCATGCTCCTACCTGACTTACTAGACACTACTACTGCAATGCCCCAAATTCTGGAGTTTGGATGATGGTACATGTAACTGATAGGTGGCTCTGAGTCTTATTTTTAAATAGGATCATTACATCCAAAAATCAAAGCCATATTTTACTAGGCACTTCTTCTAGGATTAACTTCTTACCTGAAAGGAATAACTAACAGAGGGAATTTCAGCCCTGTAGGTTAGTATCACTTAAAGTAAATTTACAGATAATATGCACTGAATTATCTGAAGATAGTCAGCAGTAGCCACAGGACTGGAAAAGGTCAGTTTTCATTCTAATCCCTAAGACAGGCAATGCCAAAGAATGCTCAAACTACCGCACAATTGCACTCATCTCACACGCTAGTAAAGTAGTGCTCAAAATTCTCCAAGCCAGGCTTCAGCAGTACGTGAACCGTAAACTTCCAGTTGTTCAAGCTGGTTTTAGAAAAGGCAGAGGAACCAGAGATCAAATTGCCAACATCCACTGGATCATAGAAAAAGCATGATAGTTCCAGAAAAACATCTATTTCTGCTTTATTGACTATGCCAAAGCCTTAGACTGTATGGATCCCAATAAACTGTGGAAAATTCTAAAGAGATGGGAATACCAGACCACCTGACCTGCCTCTTGAGAAACCTGTATGCAGGTCAGGAAGCAACAGTTAGAACTGGACATGGAACAACAGACTGGTTCCAAATAGGAAAGGGAGTACGTCAAGGCTGTATATTGTCACCCTGCTTATTTAACTTATATGCAGAGTACATCATGAGAAACGCTGGGCTGGATAAAGCACAAGCTGCAATCAAGATTTCCAGGAGAAATATCAATAACATGGAAGAAAGTGAAGAACTAAAGAGCCTCTTGACAAAAGTGAAAGAGGAGAGTGAAAAAGTTGGCTTAAAACTCAACATTCAGAAAACTAAGATCATGGCATCCAGTCCCATCACTTCATGGCAAATAGATGGGGAAACAGTGGAAACACTGGTTAACTTTAGTTTTTTGGGCTCCAAAATCACTGCAGATGGTGACTGCAGCCATGAAATTAAAAGATGCTTACTCCTTGGAAGGAAAGTTATGACCAACCTAAACAGCATATTGAAAAGCAGGGACATTACTTTGCCAACAAAGGTCCATCTAGTCAAGGCTATGCTTTTTTCAGTAGTCATGTATGGATGTGAGAGTTGGACTATAAAGAAAGCTGAGCACCGAAGAACTGATGCTTTTGAACTGCGGTGTTGGAGAAGACTCTTGAGAGTCCCTTGGACTGCGAGATCCAACCAGTCCATCCTAAAGGAGATCAGTCCTGGGTGCTCATTGGAAGGACTGATGTTGAAGCTGAAACTCCAATACTTTGGCCTGATGCAAAGAGCTGACTCATCTGAAAAGACCCTGAGGCTGGGAAAGATTGCGGGCAGGAGGAGAAGGAGACGATAGAGGATGAGATGGTTGGATGGCATTACCAACTTGATGGACATGAGTTTTGGTGAACTCCAGGAGTTGGTGATGGACAGGGAGGCCTGACGTGCTGCAGTTCATGGGGTCGCAAAGAGTCGACTCAACTGAACTGATATAGCTTAACCTGAGTAAGCATTAAAAATAATACAAAAAAGTATACTGAAATAGCCTACAGAGGAGACAGAATAAGAATGTGACACAAGTAATGAAGTCCTTTGTTTCTGACCCAAGAGTCTCATTTTTTTGGACACCATCTATGACAGAGTAGCAGGCTACTTATTAGCATGTAAGCAGAGTAAACTCAAATCCCAGACCAAACATATATTATTAAATAGAAATCAAGTTGGTTTAATTTTAATGTCATCAAACTGACCAGTTAATATATAAGGACAAACTATTAAACATAATTTACTTATTGGCTTATGGACTGTGTCACAATTTGGCAGTTACATTTTATGTGTCAATGATTCTTCAGAAAAAAGTTTTCTTTTTTTAATTTCCTATTTCTTTGTTTAATAAAAAGCTCTCTAAAATGGAGCTAATTTCACAATATAAATGTTCATCAAATCATCATGTTGAACACCTTAAACTTAGACAATGTTACATGCCAACTATATCGCAATAAAGGTGAGGAAAAAAGCTATACAAAAAGTTTATACAAAAGGTATACGGTCCTTTATACACTTCATCAAACAATCATAGTGTCACTATAGACAGCTAGAATGCTCCCAGAGAACTCAAGACCACCGCAAACTTAGTGTTTTAAATAATACATGGAGTTTAGGAGTATCTACATATAGATTTTCTGAATATATATACATGGCTATCATAGTGGGTAATGGCCCTAATATCAACATTCTTCTCTTTTTTAAATTAATTTCTATTAGTGTATAGTTGCATTACAATGTTGTTAATTTCTGCTGTACACCAAAGTGAATCAGCTATATTCACTTTGGTGTACAGCAGAAATATATATATATATATATACACACACACACATATATATATATACACACACACATATATCCCCTCTTATTCTGATTTCCTTCCCAGTTAGGTCACAACAGAGCACTGAGTAGTTTCCTATACTATACAGTAGGTTACCATTAGTTATTTACTCTATACATAGTAATGTATATATGTCAATCCCAATCTCCCAATTCATCCACCCTCACAAATTTTAGCATTCTTGAACATTTTCTTTGGCAGTCTTTCTAAAATGGCTCTTAAAATTTACAATGGAAAGCATGCAGTCTTCCCTCAAGCACTTCCTTAAGCATTAAAAAAATGAATACATTTCTGAACTTTTTTCAGTATTGCTTTCATTACATCTCCAAGTATTTTCTTCTTTGTCATTTACCAATTCCAATAATCATCGGCTTCTTCACTTTCAGGTCTACCAAAAACCTCTGAGAAAACTTTGTCTTTTAATTAATGTGACGATTATTTATTCTCTAATATCCTTAGGCCTTGCATCATTTCTTAGTATTCCTTTTTCATATATGCTGAAATTCAAGTTCCTTCTTCCTGATATTTCTGTTTTCAGAACATTTCTCTATAAGGAGAAGCTGGAAACAGCTTACATAAAACTCTGTTCATAGTATTTTGCCAACATCTTTAGAAATGATGATAAATAAGTAATTATCTTAAAACTCTATTATCCATGTATAATGAGTCCAGAGCAAATAATGGCAAAATTTTAAAAACCTCAGAGTGAAAGCACTTAGAAATAAGTGAGATTGGGAAGTTTACTATACCAATTTATACTATGTTGTTACAATTACTCTTTTATTGTGACTGTTGTATAATTTGCCATGTGCTCGTCATAAAATTGCTTTCTCACATAAATAATACAAATGTCTTAACTAATAGTAATGGCATCAAATTCTATTGATGTTATTATTGGTCGACATTCAAATATCTTCTTCAGTCTGGTATCAAGGATGCTTCTGCTAAGTCGCTTCAGTCATGTCTTACTCTTTGCAGCCCTTTGGACTGTAGCCCACCAGGCTCCTCAAAATAAGTGAGATTGGGAAGTTTACTATACCAATTTATACTATGTTGTTACAATTACTCTTTTATTGTGACTGTTGTATAATTTGCCATGTGCTCGTCATAAAATTGCTTTCTCACATAAATAATACAAATGTCTTAACTAATAGTAATGGCATCAAATTCTATTGATGTTATTATTGGTCGACATTCAAATATCTTCTTCAGTCTGGTATCAAGGATGCTTCTGCTAAGTCGCTTCAGTCATGTCTTACTCTTTGCAGCCCTTTGGACTGTAGCCCACCAGGCTCCTCTGTCCATGGGATTCTCCAGGCAAGAATACTGGAGTGGGTTACACGCCCTCCTCCAAGGGATCTTCCCAACCCAGGGATCAAACCCACATCTCTTATGTCTCCTACAGCCACCTGAGAAGCCCATCTGGTATCATAAGAGACTAATAATCTTAACGTGTTTCTTTAATTTGTTTTATAAAATAACTGCATAATGTTCTGTGATCCATAATCATGAATCAACACTATTAGAATTACTTATAATTTACTTTATGTTTCATAATCCTAATATGGATTAGTACAATGGGAAGAACTGTATATAGCTTTGAAGTCAGACAAATGTGATTTTAAATACTGCTTCTACTGTTGACTGTGTAAGCTTAGGTTAGTTATTGTGCTCTAAACATCCTCATTTATTCACTGGTGGCATGTGGATAAAAACTCCTACTATGCAGAATATTAAGATTCTTATGAAATATTTTATGTATAGCATCTATCACAGAGCCTGGCACATACTATATGTTCCAAAAACAGTGAAAAATTGTTGTTACTGGTACTACAAATTTATTATCAGGTAAGCTAATGTTGTTGATATATACATATGACTTCCATTTTCGTTTGGGATTATCTGTTCCTAATTAAGTAACTTACTAAATTTGAGATCTTTAGACTTCTCTCAAATGTTTGATTGGAGAAGGAAATGGCAACCCACTCCAGTATTCTTGTCTAGAGAACCCTGTGGACAGAGGAGCCTGGTGGGCTGCTGTCCATGGGGTCGCACAGAGTCGGAAAAGACTGAAGCAACTTAGCATGCATGCGTGCATTGGAGAAGGAAATGGCAACCCACTCCCGTGTTCTTGCCTGGAGAATCCCAGGGACGGGGGAGCCTAGTGGGCTGCCGTCTATGGGGTCGCACACGGTAGGACACAGCTGAAGCAACAGTAGCAGCAGCAAATTCTTGATTAACTAGTTAACAATGCAACATTCCCAAAAGTTGTTACGAAATATCAGCATGTAGCCTGTGGTTATAAAAACATTTAAAATATAACATTATGAAATTTAGAAGTGTGGAATTTAGAGAGGTGGTACAAACGAACTTATCTACAAAACAGAAATAGAGTTAGAGATGTAGAAAACAAATGTATGGTTATCAGGAGGTAAGAGAGGAGAAGGGATAAATAGGGAGATTGGGATTGACATATACACAGCACTATATATAAAATAGATAACAATACTCTTTAAGGGCCTGTATGTGAAAAGAGCATAAAAAAGAGTGGACATATGTATATCTCACTTTTCTGTAGACCTGAAACTAACACAACATTGTAAATCAATTATATTCCAATAATTTTTTTAAAAAAGTAACATTAAACTTTTAACTTTCTATAATTAGAAATATGTTAAGTCTGAAAAAACATGCCACAACTATCTCAGTTCACTTTACTCCTGGTATATTTATATACATAGTTACTTACATAACAACCACTACACGTGACACAAGGTATAATCAGTTAGCTATAGGTTAGAAAATTTTATAACTATGTATGTCTAGGTATGTCTAGTAAAGGCTATGGTTTTTCCAGTAGTCATGTATGGATGTGAGAGTTGGACTATAAAGAAAGCTGAGCACCGAAGAACTGATGCTTTTGAACTGTGGTGTTGGAGAAGACTCTTGAGAGTCCCTTGGACTGCAAGGAGATCCAGCCAGTCCATCCTAAAGGAGATCAGTCCTGGGTGTTCATTGGAAGGACTGATGCTGAAGCTGAAACTCCAATACTTTGGCCACCTGATGCGAAGAGCAGACTCGTTTGAAAAGACCCTGAGGCTGGGAAAGACTGCGGGCAGGAGGAGACGGGGATGACAGAGGATGAGATGGTTGAATGGCATCACCGTCTCAATGAACATGGGTTTGGGTGGACTCCGGCAGTTGGTGATGGACAGGGAGGCCTGGCGTGCTGCGATTCATGGGCTCGCAAAGAGTCAGACACGACTGAGTGACTGAACTAACCATCTAATATATTAATTGTGTAATAAATGTGGGTTATTGTAATGACTACTGTGTAACATAAACAAAACTGAAGTATACAGAAGTTGACATGTTTATATAAACTACAGAAGCAATAAACTGGTTTGGCAAGGTACAGAAGAAAGGAAAAATTCTTTAAAGGTAGGTCAAGCATTTTACAGATTAAGATCTTAATGACCTTGTCACTTCACATCTCAAGGGTCTTAAGTTGTAAAAAGAATTTGGTTAAAGAGTTCATCACAATCAGTGACATTATTTGTTAAGACATTTAAAATTTACAGAAAAAGCAAATTGTAATGCAACATTATGGCATGGTAGGAATGAAATGAGTTACCAGGTTATGAAATGCCTTCACTAGTAGAAGATCACATAATTACCAGTAGGTAGAATAGCAGGGTAATCCATATTTTGAATGTTATAATTCTCTGACTGAAAAGTCTAAAATCATGTGCCTTTCTTCAAATTTTAAGTGAGACATTTGTTAACATGGCATATAACCTCATTCATATTCCACCAGTAAAATGTTTATACGAAAAAATAATATCTAGAAGTCAATAGTCACTAATCAGTCATTAAAATGTTCATTAAGTAGAGAATTGAAGGAAAATTATTTCCAAGTATATGTGAAATTACCAAGTATCAAGTGACTTTATTACTTTCATAATTTGATTTATAGCCAATGAAATCATAATAACAAAATACTAAGAAGAAAAATATTACTCCAAAAGTGTAATGCAATAACTTATGTGTCAATTATCAGTCCAGTTTCTTATATCAGGGCAGGGCTCAATAAACATATCTTTAGAAGAAAGAAAAAGCAATATTTCTCTAAATTACATATTTCTACCTGCCAATATATTAAAAAGCCTGACTTAATATAGATGAATAAAGCCAAAGATGCCACTTTTGTTTTAACTTCCTTTTTTGTCTCTTCTCAAACCATTTTAGCTTTCTACGAATAGAATGTCTTTTTGATGAAAGCTCATAAACATTCTCTGTGAGGCTTTCCAAAGGCAAAACTGTGTGGTAAGTAAACTACCTCTAGCCAAAACACAGAGTTTCATAAGAATCCAATAAGCTAAAATTCAAGTATAGTGTTCAAGGAATAAGGACACTGGCTTCCCTGGTGGCTTAGATGGTAAAGAATCTGCCTGCAATGCAGGAGACCCCAGGTTCAATCCTTGGGTCTGGAGGACCCCCTGGAGAAGGAAATGGCTTCATGGGGCTGCAAAGAGTCAGACACAACTGAGTGACTTACACTTTCACCCACTCCAGTATTCTTGCCTGGAGAATTCCATGGACAGAAGAGCCTGCCAGGCTACATTCTATGGAGTCGCAAAGAGAGATGACTGAGCAACTAACACACAAAGATATCCAGAGAAAGAGCCAGATAGTTTTATTATTTCTCTTGTAACTATTACAAAATCTATGACAGATTTAAAACATAATAAAATTATGCTGTTGTCTGTGCAACAGAGCTTTAGAGTTTATATCTGTGTTCCCTGTAACTCAAAGCAACCTACATTTTACTATGAGGCTCCATTCCCATGACTCCTTCAGACATGGATTCTCTAACAGTAATAGATCCCTAATGATTCCTTTAGACTTACCTATTTCTTCCTAACAGCCACAGAGGAGACTAAAGTGAGGAGGAAGACATTTGAAAGAATCTGCCACTTACACAGCTGAAAAAGTAAGTCAGGATATTGCATTTGAACATTTAGAATTTGTATGAGTTAAAATAGTTTGGCTCTAAAGGGCTTAAAAAACAAGGGATTTAATTTCTTGCATATATGGGGTCCATAATACAGAGGTTTTCCAGGATGGGTTCAGGGGCTTGACATTGTCATTGAGAAACTAGGTGTTTTCTGTCTTCCACTTTGCCTTTGGACATATTGATGACTGCACCTAGAACCACAGAATGAACTGCCACAATTCCAGGCATCACATGATGACATCTAACCAAAAAAAAAAGGGGGGGGGGGGATGTTTCCCCTGTGTACCTCTTTTCATCAGTAGAGAATCTTTTTCTTAAAGGCTGTCAAGACTTCCCCTTTCAGTGACCAGAATTCAATCCCATTTTCATAAATGAAACAGTCAGATGGGAAACAAAATGATGCTAACTGGTTTATACTAATTATGATTTTCCTCCAGGGATGGCAGACAACTCAACCAAATTTTACTTGAAATACCCAGTAGTCATTCTTACCCCCATGTCTTTGGAGTCAGGCAAAATCTGACTTAAATCCACACTTTTTATCTTATGAACTCTCAGCTTGATGTAATTACTTAGAGCATCAGCTTTCCTTCTGAGAGATATATATTCATATAGAGACTATAGATAATCATACACATATGATGTATTTTTAAAGAGGTCTCTATTGTCAGGTGTATAAGGCTAATTTCTGTGGAAATATCTGGCACAGTCTAATACATGGTAGAATACAATAAACATTATTTTAATGTTTTCTTAAATCTGTAGGCTCTCCTCATTTCCCTCCTTTCTGCAACCAAAGTCCAATAATGTTTCAAGGACTATAGCATAAATTTGATTCTCTCTCCAAAATTTCCAAGTCTAATTTTTTTTTAATTTGGTCCTTTAATATTTCATTCTACATATTCCACAATGTCTTAAGTATCAGAGTTACCAAACACTAGTTTATTTGAACAGTGGATCATGTACCCTGATAACACACATGCACACATTCTTTACTAGATGATAAATTTTGTACATCAAATCAGCATATAAACCCCACCAATTATTTTAAGGAAGGGTGAAACAGAACAAGCAAGTCCCAAGTTGGATATAAAAGGTTCCTTGTGAACTGTGTCTCTACATTTTCCAACTCAACCTTTGCCCACCCCTGACATGTTCTGTTCATGCTTTAATCACACAGAATGAATTGTCCACTGTACTTTCCATGGTAATTTCCAGCTACTTTGAATCTATTATTACAGTTTCCTCTGTGTGGAAGATCCTCCTCATCATTGTTCATTTCACTCATTCTTATTCATCTTCATGACTCATTTCAGAAAACACCTCCCCTCAAAAAATCTTTCCAACTTCCACAATGGGTGAAATGTGTCTCTTTTTCATTCTAGAGCACCTTTTGTTTACAAATTATCATAAAATACTGAAAGTAGCTATTTTCCCATCTGATTTCTTTACTAGATTCTTTGGCATGTTCCTGATACAATGCCAGGGACAGAATTAACCACTCAATACATATATAATGAATAATATTAAATAAACTTGTTTTGTAGATTAAGTACTCTGAAATGGAATATGAAAGGCAAAGCTTTTTACATAAACCAGTGTGGTCATTTTTAAAAGAGCATTAAAAAGTATCATATAGCAGGATTTTTGTATAAAAAGTACAGTAACATTCTCAAGTACTTACCATGAGCCAAAGGTCAAGTTAAGGCTTTATACACATTTTCCTACACAATCAAAACACTCTTGGGAAGAAGTATTTTTTCCCCGTTTTAAAGATGTGGGTTCTAAGGCACAGAGATCTCATAGCTAGCAAATCCAAAACAAAGGGAACTGGAAATGGGACTCAGGTTTGTTGACCTAAAGCTCATGTTTTAGTTATTTTACCCTAGAACAGAGACCATTCTCCATATGTTACCTTGTTTGTTATCCATTCTTAATTGGAAATGGTGTCAGAAAGCATCAAAACAAACTTTAAAGTAAAACAAAAATAACAGTAATCA
This sequence comes from Cervus canadensis, assembly GCF_019320065.1. Lineage (NCBI taxonomy): Eukaryota > Metazoa > Chordata > Mammalia > Artiodactyla > Cervidae > Cervus > Cervus canadensis. Next base: position 33,930,836 of record NC_057409.1, on the reverse strand, counting down.
CTTCTATAGACATAAGAGAAAATTTTACTCCAACTAACTTTTTCTGCCTTTATTGAAATTCACGATTGTTCACAGCTAACAACAACCCTGTAGATGAGTGAACTAAAGCTGTTAAAACCTGTTTTGCTGCACTAAATGAATTATTGACAATGGTACTCTCCTCCTTCTTTAAATAGACTATTACTGACTATACTTACTACAAAGAAAATTAGAACGGTGCTCAAAACCAAAGATACACATTGATTAAATGTTCACTTTATTGTTTAAGGGCACAGATGGTAAAGAATCTGCCTGCAATGCAGGAGATCTGGGTTCGATCCCTGGGTAGGGAAGATCCTCTGGAGGAGGTCATGGCAACCCACTACAGTATTCTTCCCTGGAGAATCCCCACGGACAGAGGAGCCTAGTGGACTACAACCCATGGGGTCGCAGAGCGTTGGACATGACTGATAGACTAAGGACAACAATATTTATTGTTTAAATACTATCCTTGTTTACATAATTTTCATCATTACTCAGATGTATTAGTTCTCATACATACCCGTGAAATAGTACATACTTACATCAAATCTAGTAATATGTGTAAAAAATAAATTCATTGTTGCATTGAGAAGTAATGTGATACACACACACACAAAAAAAAAAAAAAAACAGGAAGAAAGCAACAACATTGAGTTTAGTCACCTAAATATGTATTACTATAAATATTTTGTGAATATTGAAAGATTAATAGTCTCCAGTATAGGACACAAAAACTGTGGAAGAAGAGTCTATAAAATTGTATTTCAAGATATACTTAGTAAACATTCACTGGCTTAAATAGTAGAAAATATCAAATGATAAAAGGAAATAACTGTAACTTCAGAAGTATCAAAAATTTTAGCCTATACAAAGAAAAGGAAAATAAGTGCTTTTGAAAATGTGTGTGATTAAGGCAAATAGCTTCTCTGAGCCTTAAATTTATTTTCTGTAAAATAAAATACCTGGGGAAAATAATCATTTTAAGAATCCTTCCTCCAGAAAAAATTCCAAGACTCATAATATTAGAAATGGAGCAAGCATTAAATACATTTAGCATGTAATCTACAACCTCAATAGAGTGTGCTGAATTTACTTGTGTTTGTTTAAAGCCACCCGGAGATTCTGAGTATCTGAAGTGTTGCTGTTACTGATGTGTTTTTGTGGATGGCAAATATATTAGATCCTATAGCTCTGAGTTTCTATATTGATTAAAATAAACTAATTGTGGAACCAGGACCAAATATCCTTGGTCTTTGTACATCAGGCTGTCTGTTGCCACTGCTGTGCAACGTCTGTTAGGTGTTGGATAAATGAATGGCGAGGCAGAATGTGTAAGTACAATGGACCCAATCCCACTGAAGTATGCTTGTACGATGTTCATAAATTTCAATGTGACATAAGTCTGAGCAGAGGCTTTCATTTCAGGCCCACAATCACTGCAATCTTTTCTATATACTTTATATAACATATGCTAAAAGTCTTAGAATAACTGGGAATCAGAGCTGAAAATTCAAAGTGCCCAAATCATTTAAATTTTTCATTGAGAATTAATTTAAAGGTCTTAGTTTTAGTTTGTTCTAGAGTACATGACTTAAATTTTTTCTTTATTAAATATTTCAACATATACAATTCATGACTTTTTTTTAAGGAAGAATAGAGGACAATGTGAAGAAAATTATATTTTCATGTCTTAAATTAGAACAGATTAAACACATTGCCTTCCTTATCCAAAAAACTATATTTATTCTCACTGCACCATTATGTTCAATTAATAAGATGTTTTCAATATAGTATTTTGCTAACTGATGAAAATTTAACAGAAAAAATGTGTAGAATTTGGGAAAATGGCAATACATTCTTTATGATATATGCACTACATCATTATTATCAATGACTATCTGAATGTTTAGAGTACAAAGCGCTTACTTGCATCGTGTTGAGTGGTGAATTCAACACAGTGAAAATAGACAGTGTAAACCTCCCCTTGTTAGCATGGGAGTGACTACAATCCAAGGCCGGTTCTTTTCTTCCATTTGCTTCTTTCTTCTTCTCTCTCCAGCCATGGAAATAGAGCTCAGTTATTTCTGCATGGATGCAAGGTGAATGAGGCTGCCGCTTCTCCTTGCAGTGCTATTTATTACAGGTCACTGACATAACACAGCTATTTCTTAAATGAAAAAAAAAAAGTTATATTGCATTATCTCACTTACTCGGGTATTTGAGAGGAATGCGCAGAGTGTTATTTATTTATACAGAAACCTGTCAACTGAGAGACATCATCTTGCTTTGAGGGGCCTCCTGCTGGCAAACTGAGCAACCTTGATATTATAAGATTTAAAACGCACCCTGTATGAAAGAAAACATAACATAATCTTATAGCGTGAGGCTGTTTGCATTTTCAACCTGTAAAAATATATTATTCCAATAAGGACAAAACTTAGAAAACTTCAATGTGTATCACACATCGGGACTATCTATGTGGTCTCATTGTTCTCAGCTATGAGATACATACATTATACATATTCAATACATAACTGTATTATGCATAATAGGATATCAGACTGCCTTTGACCATAAACCAATCTAGTGCAGTAATAAATTAATTGATAAGGAATTTATTTTCTAAATAAGTACAACTCAGTTTGCAGTTTGAGTCTATGTCTAGAAAAATAATCTTAGAAAACATAATTCTAATCATTGTCTCTGATTGATATGACAATAATTAATTTTCCCTCCATAATGCCTTCAGTGCAAGTTACGCTCAAGAATAAATGCTATTTCTCAATTACACATTACATAATTTCATCTCAGAATTTCCCAAGACCCACCTAAAAGTCTTGGGAAATAACTGAACATTTAATAGCATCAGGGCTAATAAATATACTTCAACATTTGCATGCCTGTAAAAACTACAGAGCATAACACAATGTGTTAAGAGAATTGCAGCCATGCGTGGAACCACTAAGAATCAAAATATTTGTGCAAAAATAGACCATTTGGGGCACTACAAGACTCCGGTAGGTACAATTTTGACCCTTGTTGTGAAGGACAACTTTAGCAATTCACTTATACTTAACCATTTCTAAATAGCTGAGCAAATAGAGAGCTCAAGCTGCTACCTGAACTTTCCTAAGTTGAAATATAGGAATAGGAAGGAGACCTGGCAAAAAGGAGTTAACTACTGTGCTGAGGTAACATCTGCTTGCCTAGCCCCTAATTCCACATCTAACTTCTGCTGGAGAAACCAGTGATTGGGAAGGTGGTGGGGGTGAAAGCGAGGTCTTAGGACACAAATAGTGGCATGTCAGGCATTAATCCCAGAGAAGCTTTCCTTCACAAGTCCTGAGACTATTCCAAATAGGGATCACAGCCGAAAGGGACAGCTGTTTATAACCTCTTCTGAGAAGAGTTATTTGGGGCTACAACCACTGATCTTCTTGTGTGTTCCCAAAATCATGTGCACTGATGCTCCTAGTCAAGATTTGTAATGAAGAATGAAAAACCTGTAACACCTGTTTTCCTAAATTAACTCCTTTTTGCCAGCTCTCCTTCCTATTTTTCAAAGTGCAAATAAATTCAGAGAAGCTTGCTTTCTTCCTAGCACTACAATGTACTATAGATCATTCATCTCTGATTTTTTTATTAAAGTACAGTAAATGCTACTCAATTGGAATATTTTAACATTTTATTACTATTGGAAACATGAGAAACAGGACTCAAGATGAGGTACAAGAAATTTTATGAATATACACATACCAAAATTTAATCAAACAGTGCAAACGACTTCCCAATTCTCTTTTTGGAAAAACTGCAAACCATCATGTTCTTTTTCAGGAATATATTGATGGTGACAGTAGCTTTGGTGATATTAAAGCTACTGCATGAAATGATAAAGGGTAAATAAAATGGCTATTGGAAACTGGCCTTGCTAAGAGGAAAATAATTCATTTTAAAAATCAATAATTTTCTGCTTTTAAGCTATATTCATTTCAGGCAGATATGTCCAAAGACAACCCACTTTAGCATATTTGCAAAAACTAAATAAAGGAACAAAATGGTTTGAAATAAAACAAAATAAAATTTAAAAATCCAAAGTGCTACAAACAGATAAATACTATAAATGAGCACTGGAGAAATAATGACACGTGTACATTAAATCCCTCCTAATGTACAAGTGGAAAAGAGGAAAAACTGCTTCCATATTTGGTGGTATGGACTGGGACAGGGGTTAATTTATAAACATGTGGAACCCTAACAAAGGCTATAGTATTGAAACCTTATAAAGATAGATTTTAAATAAGAAGGGCAAAATTAGTAGCAATACTGATAGAAACTGACTGCCATTCCTGAAATGGGACAGGCACTCTAGCCTGGTTTTTAAGTAGGCTATTGACGGGCAGTGAAAGATGAAGACTGTTTTGAAAGAGTAGAAAGAGTCAGTTCCTGATTCATGGGTGCAATTAGAACCACTCAGGGATGGAGGACAACAGGATCTAAAACAAAAGCCAGCAGGCATGGAGTGAGATAAAGGGAGGAAAGACTGGCTAAATGTTATGTGGTGGTCATTTCATTTCTAGCATTCTCATTTACCGGTTCAATATCCCTGCTTCTCTCATAAACTAGCATTTTGTCTTTCTTTACACTCAAACCTTGAATGTTAATTACCCTCATTTTCATTACCTCACCACTGAATAGGACTAATCCAAATTAAACTGCCCAATACCTGGTTAAAGGTTACCATAGTAACAACTATTGTCATTTACAGAATATATTCATGAGGTTTGATCTGCTCATGGTATCTCTGAATACCATTTGAAATATATCAGGACATCTTAATTGGATAAATATCCTCCAAAAATGTCTTTGATTTAAATATGCAGATAACACTGTTTTTCTCTAAATTTGTGATCAACCATAAGTTACAGAGAATGTCATATTAATGATAAATAATAACAAAATCAATGGAGGAAAATCTGTGGTAATAACTTGAATTATAGTTTAAAATGCCAATTTCAGGCTGCATTTAAATAAAAAGTACCATTGTAGCTGAATAAAATCTCAATCCCAAATTCAACACTTGCATCTAAAAAACATAAAATTTAAGAAGCTACTGGCGTGTGACCATTATTTTGTGTTACGATCCTCACATCTGAATTTTTAGTTATTTAACTGCTACATTGCAAAGTGTCAGTCGCTCAGTTGTATCTGACTCTGAGATCCCATGGACTGTAGCCCACCAGGTTCCTCTGTCCATGGGATTTCCCAGCCAAGAACTCCCACTGCAGTGGGTTAGCATTTCCTTCTCCAGGGGATCTTTCCAACCCAGGGATCAAACCCAGGTCTCCTGCATTGAAGGCAGTTTCTTTACCATCTGAGCCACCAGGGGAATTCCCAACTGCTACATTAAAAGGTCTTAACTACAAGAGTAAAACTCATAGTATGTCCCAGCAAGTCTGACAGAAACTTAATCACACATCACCACTGACCAATTATTCTGAAACATCACCTGTCAGCTGAGTAACATAATGGCATGTAATGGAGTCTGTGAGCCAAATTTCTGTCTCTCAGGCTAAAGACAATAGCCTAAATAAAAATACATGTTTTATTGCTTATGCTGCAATTCACAGCATCTTTGAAAGTCTCCTGATTGGTAAATAAGAGAAGTAACTATCCTCTTGCTCTAACTCACCTGCGTGCTGCATCCATGGGTTCGCAGAGTCAGACACGAGTTAGCAACTTAACAACAACAAGCTCACTGGTGTGTAGGGAGGTTGAGATTGTTGCCAGAAAACCAGCAGTCAGCTTTAGAAGAGCAAAGATCGACCTTCCCATTAGTAAAACTGCTTCTAAGCCTGACGGTTTTGAGGTGTTTCAAAGTTAATCAGGGGGCTTCCCCGGTGGCTCGGGAGTAAAGAACCCGCCTGCCAACGAAAGATCCAAGAGAGGCAGGTTTGATCCCTGGGTCGGGAAGATTCCCCGGAGAAACAATGGCAATCCACTCCAGTATTCTTGCCGGCTAATCCTATGGACCGAGGAGCCTGGCAGGCTACAGTCCATGGGGTCATAAGAAGTCAGACACGACTGAGGGACCGAGCACGCACACAATTTTAATCAAGAGAGAGAGCACAACCGGCAAAGGTCTGTGAATTAAAAACTTTATGATGGTATGCATAGCCTTTATTTGATTCTTTGGTTATCAAAATAAGTGTATAAAACCATGAGACAGGGAAAGAATTTAATCGCAACAATGTACAGACTGTCTTCAATGTGGAAAATTCTGTTCAGTGTTTGTAGATAGATCTTGAAGATTCTGCTCCAGCGTGCAGAAATTTTTCCAAAAATACCTTCAGTCATACATTATATTAGTTGTGGCCTATCTTGAAAAGTTTAAATGCCTATAAAATGTAACATAAAAAGTTATCTCATGAATTTGATTAAAAACCATTTTCTCTTGAAGGCGCTTTAAAAAACAATAAGGATGAAAGGACAGGGGATTTTAGTTTGCCAGGTAAACATAAATCTTTGAAACAAAACTGTCTCTCTAAGGTCTTTTTTTTTTAATCCCAAAACTATAAAAAAAAAGAATATGAAGGAAAAATGATTTGAGAGGACTGCCTCTCACAGGGAGCCAAATTCTTTCCCACATACTCTACTCACAGTACCCAAGCCTATCCATATATACAATGATTCTGCAAACCAATATTGCATCATTTGTTTATAAACACAGGACACAGAACTGATACTAAAATTATGAGAAAGCAGAAATCCATAATATTTTCATATTTAACATTTTGTATCTTCAACTGCATTTTTTTTCTTTTTTTGCTTTTAACTGCTTTAGTTACCATACTATAATACTATACTAACACTATAGTATATATAGTATAATACTATACTAATACTATAGTACATGTGTGTGTGTGTTAGTCACTCAGTCACGTCCAACTCTTTGCAACCCCATGGACCGTAGCTCACCAGGCTCCTCTGTCCATGGAATTCTCCAGACAAGAACACCTGCAGTTGGTAGCCATTCCCTTCTCCAGGGATCTTCCTAACCCAGGGATCGAACCCAGGTCTCCCATACTGCAGGCAGATTATTTACAGTCTGAACCACCAGAGAAGCAATTACTACAATATATATAATGTAACCAAGCATCTATGTGATAGACACTGTTTTACATGTATTATTTCATTTAATCCTCACAACTATGAGATTGACCTTAATATCAGATCCCGTTTTTAGATGAGAAAATTGAAGCTTAAAAAGATTAAGAAATTAACCCATCTTTACATGGTTAGTATTCAAACCTGGACTATTGGATTCTTAAGCTCCTCTATTTAAACTCTACTTCAACTCTTTACAATACTTTATATTATCGATTTTAAAAAGTGAATAAACTGGTTACTCTATTTGAAGTATTATAAATGTACTGAAATTACAATGTGACAATAGAAAAGGATTATTATTAATATGCTTGATGCTGTTTTCCAAGTTTTGCATATTCACAAATATACCTGTTTATTAATAATTATCACAGGTATCATATGAAATAACTGTCAATGGCCTAAAATAGGTAACAAATGAATCTATACTGTCAATATCCTTCTTAGAGGTTTTAGCTTATTTATATATATATAAAATATTGCAACTTGGACCATGAAAAATTGTTAGGACCTTAAGCATTGCTGACTTGCCACCTGCACAGCTGTTTGTGATTTGGTAAATTAAATCTCTCCAAGTTTCTTTTTCCTTGACTGTAAAATCAGAAATAGTACTGGCCATGTAGTGAAGATTAGCTGAGGCATTCTATGAGAAGTGCTTTAGCACATTTCCTGACACCTAGGCCTTTAATAAGTATTAAATAGTAATTAAGACTTGGTTTTTTATCAATGAAGAATTAGTTGTGTCTCTAAAAATCTACAAAAAATAAGATTTTAAAAGCACACTAAATGGTGGAAAGAGAAAAGTAAAACGTTGGAACTGCTTGAGTCAGAGATACTGGTATACTCATAGAGACACCCAGCAGGCAGAGGCAGTAATAACAGAATGGCCTGGCACTCTGGAGAGAGGCAAGAGCTCAGAATGACTCACGCAGAGGTGAGACAGAGAAAGGGATCCAGAAACTGGGACAAAATAGTAATGAAGGCAGAGGACAAAGGCCAGACAGAAGTGTGGGGGAGAAAATCACTTTTGTTGAGTGGGTTATCTTCCCCCATTGCCTCTTTAAAAATGGATAACCAAAACTGTAAGCCTAAAGTATACCCAATAATAGTCAAGTAGATTGCTAGAATATTTTCTCTGTTGTGAACTTACTCTGATCTTGGCCAGTTATGCCATTCCGAGTTTCAGTTTCCTTACCTTTAAAATGGAGTTAATACCGCCTACCATGGCAGATTTTAGGGAACACTGGAACTAACGCACAAAAATACCACCACAGTCACAGCACGTGGTGTAGAGAAAGCATTGACGTGGATACAGACCGAGACAGCAAGGAGAGATGTAGTCAGAAAGACTTTAAAGCAGAAGGAAGCCCATAACAGGAATGCAGTTTCATACCAGAGGAGAACTCTAAAGAATGTTAAAAGAATGGCAACTAAAGAAAAAAGCAGGAACCTAAGTATACGGACAGCTGATTCACTTTGCTCTCGAGTAGAAACGAACGCAACATTGCAAAGCAACTATACTCCAATAAATATTTTAAAAAATAGAAAAACATTTCATTTAGCACAGGTCTTACAGTATGGATCCAAAAGAGGCAGTAAAAGAGATGGAAATGTCAAAGGCCTTGAAGTAAATATTTCCCAAGTGGACTGAGAAAGGTTGACTCTATTTGTAGCCAACTGAAGCATGCATATGCGCCTTCATCTTTTTATTTCCTTTTGATTTTCAGTCTCTTTAGAAAAGCGTTTCTCTTTGGCTCTGACTTCTCAACACTTTACGCTCCACTCAGAACTAGAGGCCCAGTTTTCTAACCTCCTGCCCTGCCTATGTCCTCACCTTCTTATATATGTTTCTCCTTCTGGTTTAGTTAAATCCAGTCTTATAATTATTTGCTGGCATAGACCCAGAAACACAATAAAATATTTTATACTTTTATTCTGTACTGTGTGCTTTTAAAACTGAGAATGATTTATTTCTGATAGTACACTGCATTAGAGGTATGAGTGTCTAATACAAAGGCTATTGAGAAAAAACAAAAGTTTATATTTAAGGAAACCAGCCTTTAAAACACCTATTACATATCTTACAAGTCTGGTAAGGACAGGTAGATAGTGAAAAGCATTTGGGCGGCAATCCTAGTCAGAGAGACAGTGTTGCTTTCACTGCCTCAGTTTTCCAGAGACCAGGGCAGGATATTTGGGCATGATGTGCACATGACGGATACACAGTGTGGGAAGGGCCCTCAGAGGCCACAGAACCCAATTCCCACTCCCAACATCACTGACCAGTTGCTCTTCAGCTGCCTCATCCATTCCTTGTCTTCACAGAAGAGGTGAAATCAGAGGTGACCACCCTAAATACACATGAAGGCACTCACCACCTCCCAGGACAGACCATTCCAACTTTGGGAAGCTCTAACTGTGAGAAACTTCTTGATGGTGTTCAACTGATATCTGATGCCTCACAATTTCAAACAGCTGCTAATGTTTCTTTTCTCCAAGGCTACCCAGAACCCTGTTAATCCCTCTTATATGTAACAGCCCTCCAACTTTTGAAGATAGTTATCATGCCCCTTCCCAAGCTTTCTCTTCCCCATGCCTGGCATCTCCTCCTTTCTCTAATCGTTCTTCAAATGAAACGTAACTTCACTGTTGTGTTGTAAAGAGTTTTCTTTGCAAAATAATACATTGCAGGCCCAAACGTAAGCTACCAAGAGAATCACAATTAAGATGAAATTCACAACTTCTTTCACAATATTACAGTTTAATTGTGTAAAGAAATTTTAATTGAATGTTTTCTTATCCACCATAAATGAAAACAGTATATGTGGTGCCCTCAAGGAACAGACTCCTATCTTAAGTGACTTAAAACACAATTATGGAGCAGCTGACACCTTGCCAGATAAGCTGTTCATTCTGATTAACAACGTAAGCATGTAGTATGTTTGTTCCCACATAGTTATGGCAATTGCAAATTTAAATTGCTGTGATTCTTCTGCAGCCCAATTTATAAACAAACACGCATCACACATTTTCCCGATCACTCCCAGGAAAATTCATAGCATCTGCTTTACTTGAGTCCTTTGCCCTGCATCACTCACATGGTTTTCTCCTAGGTTAATTCAATATGAAAACTTGTAACATCCTGTCTATTGTTTTTAAGTAATGTCCTTTTAAACTTCAAGTCAAGTAATAAAATACCTAAGCATGATACACAACTTAGAAACATGCCTCCTTCATATAGGCTAATACTTAATAGTGACAAAGTTAGTATGATACTATTCACATTCCAATTATTTTCAAATACAACAGAGACGTTATTACATGTAAGAATAATATTCAAAGTGGTTTAGGGAGGGCTCTGGGAAAGCCAATTGGTAAGAATGTGTTTTAATATTTTATCAAACAATAAAAGCATAAGGAGTATAGCACTTGGATATTAGTCCTGGTAATGGAATATATTTTGTTGTTCATATCCTTCCATACAGGCTCCCAGGATTTTGAAAATGCCAAACAAAAGTCTCAACATTCTTTGTAGAGATAAAAAAAAAAGACATGAAATTTATTTTTTTCATGTATTTGAGTAGGAAGCATTGAAAAGCATTTGATCTTGACTCCCTATGAAATCAAAGATGTCTTTGGTTTAAAACCTCCATGTGCTATATCAGCATATATACAATTACTATAGCTTTAATCAAGACAGAAGCTGTCTGAGAAAAATTAACCTTGAAATAACCACTGGAAATATGACGAGATGCACAATTCATGAATATGATTCTCCATAGTGAACTTGATTACGGAGCTTTTGATATATCACCAGGGACAATGGGGCTGCTAAATTTGAAGTTAAAACAACTGGAAAATATTATTAACTCTTTAGCTGATATTTTTACATAGTAAAAGTGTTACTTGAAATAATAATCCTTTCATTGTTACTTAAATGTGTTAACATATTAGTAGTTAAAATATTACCAAATGTCTGAGCTGAGTACTGATTTTAATTTAGATACACTGTTTCATTCACAGCTAATAATGTCTATTGCAGTTAAAATGGGCACATTTAACTTAGCCAGGTAGTCATAAGTCAGAACAAAACTCTAGCAGATATGTAAATAATATTATAACATTTTAGATATCGTTACATTATGACAGAAAAGACTTTTGGGATGTTTCTTAAAATATTCTCAAACATGGATACTACTGTCCAAATCCCTGGCTTTTTCTAGGATCATGTTGCCATCAAGCGATAGATGTTTTGTGGTATATTTTTTTTTCCAGAAAAGTTAGAAATTCTTAGAATTTCTCTTAGAAATTCATTAAAATTTATTCTTTTGGATGATGACACTTTTTTTCTTTTTAACAAAGATCAAAGTTTGGGTTTTTGTTTGTTTTGTTTTATAGTCACTTTCTGATAATTACTGTGGATCCCTTCCTATTGGCTTATCCAACAGATGAATGACTAGTTCCAGAACATTCATCTAACCACATACCAGATTCGAATCAGAAAATTATCTTAAGATAATGGGACTTCTGATTTATTCACAAATAGTCAAAACCCTCGGAGAAGGCAATGGCAACCCACTCCAGTACTCCTGCCTGGAAAATACCATGGATAGAGGAGCCTGGTAGGCTATAGTCCATGGGGTCGCTAAGAGTCGACACGACTGAGCGACTTCACTTTCACTTTTCACTTTCATGCATTGGAGAAGGAAATGGCAACCCACTCCAGTGTTCTTGCCTGGAGAATCCCAGGGACCGGGGAGCCTGGTGGGTTGCCATCTATGGGGTCGCACAGAGTCGGACACGACTGAGTGACTTAGCTGCAGCAGTCAAAATCCTTGACTATGCAAAGCCCCACTATACATGTCCTTGAAACAAAGATTATTTGGATGTTTTGACATATTTTATTTTCAGCAGATCTGGAACAATTGAAATGTTTTTGTTTCTCCCTTTTTCTCATTAATAAATCTACCTTCACAGTGCTCATCTTGTCAGTGAGAATTGTGGTACTTGAAGAAATTTATTTTTATATAGCCTATAAATATTGAGTGAAAGCTGTTAAACTGTGGGAGACAAACTTCATCTGTACCTTTCAAAAGTGGCTGAGGCAGTTTGTAGGAGTGAAATAGCATGTATCAGATCTAAATTTGCTAAACAAAATTAGCTGTGTGCTGTTCTGTCTGTCTTATCTCTTTCTCTGCCCATGGTGTGCTAATTCTGGCCACCAGCAATATATTAAGTACAGAAAAAAATAATAAATGTCCTTTTCATCAGCAGTTGCATAAAATGTTTTGTCTATTATTCTATCTCAAAGCATTTTATGTTTTCAAACTTCATTCAGCACTTAAAAAAAAGAGAAAGTAAAAAGGCCACTGAAGAATTATATCTGAATACCAATCACTTCAGTTTCCATTAATTCCAAGTACACTTTTAGAAGTTTTGATATATCACCAGGGACAATGGGGCTGCTAAATTTGAAGTTAAAACAACTGGAAAATATTATTAACTCTTTAGCTGATATTTTTACATAGTAAAAATGTGACTTGAAATACTAATCCTT